>NC_134817.1:44090892-44095892 GCF_046742065.1 Oratosquilla oratoria
AAACTATTCCAAGCATATACAACTCTAAAATCATCTCAACAGAAGATCACTAATGAGTGATATGAAAATAGGTTGGAGTCACTTCAAAGTTATAAAATTCTAAATTATAAAAAAATTCTTTGATTACATTCACTACACATCTTCTAGATTGAAATAACTTCCCATACAGATTTAGATTTTTTCTAATAAGTCCGTTAGAACTAAGTGAATTAAGGTGCAGTTTGATTACAGTGAAAAGCAAAAAGCAAAACACGTCATGGTTCACATGTAACTATTTACTACTTTTTTGAGTCCTTTATGACAAACAGACACTATGAACTCAATCCCATCCTGTTTCCAATGTGCTGATGGAATAGGTGCAGGGTTCAGCTCTCGTGACGTCTTCTAGAACCTATAATTGGTTTTCTAGTAACAGCCATACATCATTTGTTAAATCTTCACATTAGCCGGGGTGCCACAATCTGTAGATTAAGTCAAGAGTATAAGGAATATTTTTTCTATGGAGTGTATGTTTTCTTAGATATCATGTATTTTGAATGAGCTTGAGCAATATAAGTTGTATTTGAATTCTAGTGTGCACACAGTGTAAAAAAAAAATAATCTAATACCAGAAAGAGGGCCTGCCAGGTGATAGAAGGGTCATCCAACCCCTTCTGACTCCCTCTATCATCCCCTGGCTACCAGCCTGATACTGCATCATTGAATCTATAATGTGTACGTGTGCGTACGTGCGTGTGTATGTGTGGGTCTGTGTGGGTGTATGAATCTGTGTGTGTGTGTGTGTCTGTGGGTGGGTGTGGGTGTGTATGTGTGCGTCTGTGCCATTGCCTGTGTCTGTGTCAATCTAAAATAATATACCTTATCAAAGACACCTCATACACGTCAAGAAACAGAGTGGGCTGACGAAAACCATGAGTGATGCATCTGTACTAGAAAGAGTGACTTAATTTGTTAATTCGTCACGTACAGATGTTCCCAATGACAACTAAGTCACCGTCAAACTAACCAGATCATATCAAAACGTGTATAGATGCTGTGTTATGGTCTTGATGTACCTTCCCGTATGGGATTTTTTATCATTATCATTATTGTATAAAAGGTCTTAACCAGGGTAAACCATGCCTCTTTTGGGGATACGAGAACTAAAGGCTGATGTGGTGAAGGGGTATATAACTTGATATATAAATAAATCATTGTAACAGCTTATCAGCTTGTGCCATTATCAATGCAAAGTGAGACAACTATGCTACAAAAGATCAAACCCTTTTTAGAATATAAACTCATAAATGATTCTCTAAATTCAGAATTGAAAAAAAAAAAAATATTTCACGCGTTGAGAAACGGGCTTCTTCTAAGCGTCTTTTAAGTTTATATATGTTGTCATCCTCTGAGTAAGGTTGCTATCTATAAGTAAAGTAAAACTAGGTCATTGTTGTATTTTAAAGTCAAGTTGGCACCTAATTTTACTGGTATTTATGATGGCTTAGACAATTTTGGGAAGTGGTATGTGGGCATACTGAGCAATAGATTAGTGGTCTGGAGCTGTAATTAAGCCAGGAACTCCTGCTCTGAAAGATAACAAAAAAAGAATATTCCTAAAAAAATGAATAGTCTATGCCAAGATGCGTTCAGTTGCAACCTAAGACTTCATCTTTGTCCTCTCCGTTCAAGGAATCGTTGCGCCACGTAACAGTCACCACTGGGAAACGGAAAGGAGTGCGGGATTCGAACCCATAACTAGCACGCCTCCAGCTACGCTACCATTTTAATCACCGACCAACAGCTGATTCAAGTTGTCTGGTGATAACCATAAAGGTACTTAAAACTAGTCTTTATTAATATATATATATATATATATATATATATATATATTTGTGTGTGTGTGTGTGTGTGTGTGTGTGTGTGTGTGTGTGTGTGTGTGTGTGTGTGTGTGTGTGTGTGTGTGTATGTGTGTGTGTGTGTGTGTGTGTGTGTGTGTGTGTGTGTGTGTGTGTGTGTGTATATATATATATATATATATATATATATATATACATATATATATATATATATATATATACATGTATAGATGGAAGTAGAATTAATCGTTAAACATGTAAGAATTAACCGTAGACTAAGATTAAACTGTGTGACGGGAGACAACACAAAAACTAAAGGTTACATTGCCTCCTGACGTCATGACCTCATATAAACAAAACACTTCTTTAAAACTTAATTAAATTACCTTAGATTGACCAGAAGAAAAATATTAAACTAACCAGAATTAAAACATTAGTTTCTGGTACAGGTAAAGAAATAGCAATGCCAGAAATCCCTGCACGAGCACATTTCATTTACATGTATACTCAAGTAGGTAAATAATGCTGACATATTGTCTTGAAAAATTAATTTCTATATAACAGATTTACTTCCTTGTGTAACAAAATTGTACTCGTGTAGAGGAAGGAGAATGAAGGTGGTGGATGGGAGTGAATTAAGTGGGAATCCATTATAAGGGTGAAAAGCCTTTAGTATATAGTTAGATTAATAGATAATGCTGAAATAAGATGTTATCACCATAGTTCAAATGTTTTCATTAGATATCATGTAACTGTGTAGTAACCAATTCCATTATAAATTTAGCTCAGCTCAGAGACATCAGTTCAAAAGAACCTGTCCTTCAAATAAGACGACACCAGAGGAAGTGTACAGCTGAAACGTACGTGATGAAGTATTATGTCTCTGAGTATTTTTCTTAACTCTTATTACCCTCGAGATTTCCCCTTAGGTAAATCTTCACACAAACAGAAAAGTAATACAGGAACTATCCAGGAAATGAGCCTTGAAGGAGTTGAGAAAATTTCACAGTGATGCTTTACTCTTTAGAATAACGGTTTTCATGTTTTAAGTATTCAGACAGGAATAGGAATACGTTTGAAGCTTTAATAAATAAAGGTATGCAACACAGTTAAGATATTTTGGTTCCTCTAAGTGGGTGGACTATGACTCGGCATATATGTATATATATATATATATATATATATATATATATATATATATATATATATATATTATATATATATATACATATATATATATATATATATATATATATATATATATATATGATGAGAGCAGGTAAGGCACCTGGGTTGGATGGATGCCATGCAGAATGACTGAAGAAAGGATGTACAGTTATGGTGGACTGGCTGGTGAGGTTATCTAATGTTTGTTTAGGAGAGGGTAGAGTGCCGGAGGACTGGGGGAGTGCCTGTATAGTTCCGCTTTACAAAGGAAAAGGGGACAAATGTGAGTGTAGTAGTTACAGAGGGATCAGCTTGTTGAGTGTAGTTGGGAGGGCATATGGGAGGGTCTTGATTGAGAGGATTAGGAGAGGAACAGAGGGAGTAATTGGTGAGGAACACTGTGGTTTTAGGGCAGCTAGGGGATGTGTAGATCAGATTTTTGTGGTAAGGCACATATGTGAGAAAGCTATAGGAAAAGGTAAGGATGTTTTTGGGCTTTTATGGATCTGGAAAAGGCTTACGACAGGGTAGACAGGAAGGCACTGTGGGAGGTACTGCAGATATATGGGATAGGAGGAAAGCTGTTAAGAGCAGTCAAGAGTTTTTATGAGATTTTAGGCTTAGAAATGGAGGGAGTGAATGGTTTGAGGTAAAGGTGGGATTTCGTCAGGGATGTGTTATGTCGCCCTGGCTGTTCAATCTTTACATGGATGGGGTGGTGCGAGAGATGAATACGAGGGTATTGGGTCAGGGGTTGGAGATGATTAAAGATAAGGGAGAAAAGTGGGAGGTGAGTCAGCTGTTGTTTACTGACGACACTGCGCTTATAGCAGGATCAGAGGAGGGATTGAAGAAGTTAGTGACAGAGTTTGAGAAGCAGTGTGCAAGAAGGAAGCTGAAGATATATGTGGACAAAAGTAAGGTGATGAGATGTACAAGGGAAGATAGTGACAATAGGCTGGAAGTGAGCTTTAAGGGTGAGAAACTGGAGGAAGTGGATAGTTTTAGATACTTGGGTGCGAATGTGACAGGAAAGGGAGGAGTGGGGGTGGAGGTAGAATGTACATTGAGAGAAGCGAGTAAATGCCTTGGTGGATTAAAAAGTGTAATGAGAAATAGGCATCTGGGAATGGATGCTAAGGAGAGGTTATATGAAGGAGTGATTGTGCCAACAGTAATGTACGGACCAGAAACATGAAACATGAGAGAGGAAGAGAGAAGGAGTTTGAATGTGTTTGAGATGAAATGTCTGCGAAGTATGATAGGGGTTACTAGGCTAGATAGTGTGAAAAATGAGAAGGTGAGGAGGAGAACAGGGGTGGAAAGGGAGCTGGGAGATAGGGTTGATGAAAGAGTATTACGATGGTTTGGACACATGGAAAGAATGAGTGAAGAAAGATTAGTAAAAGAAATGTGGAAGGCGGAGGTGGAAGGAGTGAATATGAGGGGGCGTCCTAGGATGAGATGGATGGAAGGGGTGAAACGGGCTTTACAAAAGAGAGGAATGACTGTGGAGGAAGGACGGGAGAGGACAGAAGATAGGGGTGAATGGAGAAGGGTTGTGTATAGATGAGGCTATGATGCATGAGAGGGAGTGGGTGGGGGATGGGGGGTGAGGAAGTATGTATGAAAAAATTGACGCAGCCCAAAGGGATTTCTCCCGGTCTTCTCCTTTTCTACATGAGAGGACAGAGAGGGGGGGTCGCCGAATTTTATGAAGCGGCCTTGCTGTGGATGTGCTGTGTCTTGCGACACTGCCTCTGACCCAGGGCACTGGACAGAATGCAGGGATGACCCGTCATCCAGGAGGTGCCAAGATAGGAGGGAGGGAGGGGGTGGAGGGGAGTGGAATATATGGGAAATCAAATGGGTGGGAGTGATTTCTATGGCTTTTTCTTTTTGGCTACCCCCCCCGTGTAAAGGAGAAAAAGCCTTTGGTATATGTGTATATATATATATATATATACATATATATATATATATACATACATATAT
>NC_134817.1:44100892-44105892 GCF_046742065.1 Oratosquilla oratoria
TGTCACTAACCTCCTCAAACCCTCCTCTGATCCTGCTACAAGCGCAGTGTCGTCAGTAAACAACAACTGGCTCACCTCTTACTATTCTCTATTTTCTTTAACCCTCTCCAACCCCTGACCCACTACCCTTGCATTCACCTCTCGCACCACCCCATCCATGTATGGATTGAACAGCTAGGGCGACATAACACATCCCTGACGAAGTCCACCTTTACCTCAAACCACTCACTCTCTCCATTTCTAATCCTAAGACAAGCTCTACTACTCTTGTAAAAACTCTTGGCTGCTCTTAACAGCTTTCCTCCTGTCCCATATATCTGCAGTACCTCCCACAGTGCCTTCCTGTCTACCCTGTTGTAAGCCATTTCCAGATCCATAAAAACCCAAAAATCATCCTTACCTTTTCCTATAGCTCTCTCACATATCTGCCTTACCACAAAAATCTTATCTACACAACCCCTACCTGTCGTAAACCTACACTGTTCCTCACCAATTACTCCTTCTGTTCCTTTCTTAATCCTCTTAATCAAGACCCTCCCATAATCCTTCCCAACTACACTCAACAAACTGATCCCTCTGAAACTACTACACTCACACTTGTCCCCCTTTCCCTTGGAAAGCAGAACTATACAGGCACTCCTCCAGTTCTCCGGCACTCTACCCTCTCCTAAACAAACATTAAATAACCTCGCCAGCCAGTCCACCATAACTGTACCATCCAACCCAGGTGTCTTACCTGCTCTCATCATCTTAACAACTGCTTTCACTTCATCCTTTCCTATTTCTCTTTCATTTTTCTCACTCATCACTCTTATTTTCTTAGCGCTTTCCACTGCAACTACCTTTCCCTCCCTATCCCCCTTCACATTTAGCAACTCCCTCAAATACTCTGCCCACCTTCCTCTCACTGCTTTTTCTTTCTTTACCATCTCTCCATCTGTACCTTTTACCTTTTCTCTACTTGATTCGCCTCCTCTTCCTCTTTTAATTTCCTTCCAAAATATACTTTACTTACTTACCTATATATATATATATGTATATATATATATATATATATATATATGTGTGTATATATATATATATAGATAGATAGATAGATAGATAGATAGATAGATAGATAGATAGATAGATAGATAGATAGATAGATTTCTAAACAGAAATGTAGTGGCACATTTGTAAATGACACACAGGAAACCCACAGTCAGAGAAAATAAACTTCGAATAAAGAAGAATCCTATATTTCGGAAATCAACTGTAGCCCTCTTCAGGAAAGTACATAAGACGGAGGACAGAGGGGACTTATAAATTACAGAAAAGAGAAGGAATGTGGACAGATGGCATCACTCAGGTGCGGGGCAAAATAGGGGGGGGGGCGGTGACTCAACTTCCTTTGGTTTTTGTTGAACGTTCACAATTTGCTTACGCACGAAAGCCCACCCACTCAGGGAGTTACCTTCACATTTTTAGCAATCACCCTGACAATGTTAAGAAAAGCGTTTCCTCTGGCTTTTTCTTTAGGGCTTTTAAGATCTGCAGTCCTCAATTTCTGGACCATGAAATCGAGGGGATCAAATGTCAACTTAAGAAGTTGGCTTATCCACCTTGGTTTCTGGACCAAGCCCTCAGTAAGGCTACGGCCAACCATGTTAAAACTTCTGTCCCCTAAAGTTTTCACCGCTCCTTTAATTAAGGACATCATAAAATTTTCATTCAATAATACCATCAGTTCTTCTACCAAGTTGTTTCCTCATGAGTGTCTCACTATTGCCTATCACTATCCTAACACCGCGCGTAAGCAAATTGTGAACGTTCAACAAAAACAGAAGGAAGTTGAGTCACTGGTGTTTATTGTTTGCCCTGCCAAGATTGTGATTTGGTTTACTTGGGTCATACCGGGAGAGACTTGAACACTAGATTGGTAGAACATAAAAGGTCAATTAGGTATGGGCAAGAAATTTTGGCTGTATTTCTTCACGTCAAAAATAAGAATCATTCTTTCGACTGGGGTAAGGCCAGATTAATGTTTGAGTCCCACTGCGGTTTCAGGAGAAAAATAGTTGAATCAGCATTAATTGAGGAATGCCCTAATATTAATATTTCTAAAGGGCAGTGGACTCCTGACATCATTTCACGCGCAGCGGTCAGCAGACTGGTACGGAACTTACAACCCCCCCCCTCACCTCCCCCTCTCCCTTCTCCCCCCCCCCATTTTGCTCCGCACCTGAGTGATGCCATCTGTCCACATTCCTTCTCTTTTCTGTAGCTTATAAGTCCCCTCTGTCCTCCATCTTATATACTTTCCTGAAGAGGGCTACAGTTGATAGCCGAAATATAGGATTCTTCTTTATTCGAAGTTTATTTCCTCCGAC
Organism: Oratosquilla oratoria; assembly: GCF_046742065.1. Lineage (NCBI taxonomy): Eukaryota > Metazoa > Arthropoda > Malacostraca > Stomatopoda > Squillidae > Oratosquilla > Oratosquilla oratoria. Next base: position 44,103,262 of record NC_134817.1, read on the forward strand.
TATGGGTTTCCTGTGTTATATATATATATATATATATATATATAATATATATAATATACATATATATATATATATACATATATACATACATATATATATACATATATATATATATATATCTATAGATATATATATATACTCTATTATACTTCCACTGTCCATCCGTTATATTCTCTGAATATTCTTTTCCTTTTTCTACCAATCTCTGTGGTATGGGAGAAATAATACTGTCACCGAGAGTTCCCGCTTGAGTCGTAAAAGCCGATAAAAGTACTACGTATCCTACTCTCTGTAGCCAAAGGGGATATTCTTAAAAAAAAAAAAGAGAGAGAGAGAGAGAGAGAGAGAGAGAGAGAGAGAGAGAGAGAGAGAGAGAGAGAGAGAGAGAGAGAGAGAGAGAGAGAGAGCTTTGGAGGCGGCATTGAGTGAAGCTAAGTAGAAAGAAATTGAGATTGAGAATGTAGTTGGGAGGGTGTCAGGAGTGAAGAATGGACGAGGGAAAGAAGAGGCGACTTTACTAAAAAGTGAAGATATGGGTAAACGTGTGGTGGCTTGGAAGGATGTTTCTTCAAGGTTGATGTAAATATTGGTGAAACTTGGAAGGGAAACGTGAGTCTTTTAAGTGTATGTAGGACTGGTAGTGAGAATTGTGTAAAGGAGAGGGAGGCATTTTGGAGAGGTTTAAATGAGTGCATAGAGCGGTTTAGGGAGAAATGTCAATGTAATGGTATTGGGAGATGTCAATGCTAGATTAGGAGACAAACCAATAGACGGATTGGTTGGTAAATATGGAGTTCCAGGAAAAGTAGTAAAGGAGAAATTATGGTGGAAATGTTGTATAGAAAGAGTGTTGATGATAGCAAATTCAGTGTTTAGGAAGAAAGTTAAGCATAAGTACACATGGTAGAGGGTAATGGATAGAATGGTAGTAGACAGGGCTTTAATGGACTATATAGTAGTAACCAGGAGTATAGTAGGAAAAGTTAAGGATGTACTTGATCTAAGGGAATAGAATGAGGGAATATCAGATCATTTTTTGGTGGAAGGTAAGTTGAGGGTGGAGGATACATGGAGAAAGAGGAAAAGGACAGAAGGTAGGGAGGTGCTTAGATTAAACTGCTTAAAGGAGAAAGAAAAGGAGAAGGAGTATAAGAAGAAGCTAAAAGGGGAGTGGGAGGGAGTAAAAGATAGAGTAGAACTAGGTGTGGAGACAGAATAAGGTCGTTTCAAGCAGGGAGCCACAAGGTGTGCAAAGATGGTGTGTGGAACAAGGAGGATGGGAGGAAATAGAAACGAAGCTATTGAGTGGTGGAATGATGAAGAAAATAGGTTGTAGAAGAGATGAAACGAGCATTCATAAATTGATCACAAAATAGGACGAGAGAATCATATAAGGGGTAAAAAGAAAAGAGAATTAAAACATATAATAAAAGAGGCAAAGAGAAGAGCAGATGTACAGAGTGGCAAGAGTATGACAGAAAAACAATAAAAGAGGTTTCAAAAGGAAGTTAAGAGGAGAAAGGGAGTCAAAATAAGGAGAGAAGAAAAGGTAAAAGGTTCGGATGGAGAGATGGGCAGATTATTTTAGGGAGTTGCTAAATGTGAAGGAGGATAGGTAGGGAAAGGTAGGTGCAGTGGGAAGTGCTAAGAAAATGACCGTGATGACTGAGAAAAATGGAGGAGAAATAAGGAAAGATGAGGTGAAAGCAGTTATTAAAATTATGAGAGCAGGTAAGGCAGGTGGGTTAAATGGGTGTCATGCGGACTATCTTAAGAAGGAAGGTAAAGTAATGGTGGTTTGGCTGGTGAGGTTATTTTTTTTATATTATTATCATTTTTTTTAAGAGGGTAGAGTGCCAGAAGACCAGAAGAGTGCCTGTATAGTTCTGCTTTACAAGAGCAAAGGGGACAAGTGTGTGTGGTAGTTTCAGAGAGATCAGTTTCTTGAGTGTAGTTGGGGAGGTTTATTGGGGGGATTTGACTGAGAGGATTAGGAGAGGAACAGAGGGAGTAATTAGTGAAGAAGAATGTGGGTACATGAAAGGTCGGGGTTACGTGAATTAGAATTTTTCTTAAGCTTTGGGTAAAGGTAAGATTCATTATTATTATTATTATTATTATTATTTGGATTTGAAAAAGGCTTATGGCAGGTAGACAGGTAGCCACTATGGTCAGTATTGCAGATGTATGGGATATAAGGGAAGCTGTTAGGAGGAAGTGAGTGGTTTGATGTAAAGGTGTGACTTCGCCAGGGATGTGTTAAGTCAACTTGTCTGTTCAATTTATATATGGATGAGATTGTGCGAGAGGTAAACATAATCGGCCGAGGATTAGAGATGGTTAAAGAAAATGGAGAAAAGTGGGAGAAAATCCAGTTGTTGTTATCTGACGACACTGTGCTTGTGGCGAGATCAGTGGAGGGGTCAAGGAAGTTAATGAAAGAGTTTGGGAAGATATGCGAATGATGGAAGTTTAAGGAAAATATGGATGAAAGTAAAGTGATATTATTTACAGGGGGAGGCGATGGCAGCAAATTGGAAATGAATATTAAAGGAGATAGACTGGAGTGGATAGCTTTAGATACTTGGGTTACGAATGGAGCGGGAAAGAGAGGAATGGAGGTGGAGGTAG
>NC_134817.1:44110892-44120892 GCF_046742065.1 Oratosquilla oratoria
CGTCCATATACTTCTCCCTCTGCCTTCCTCTTGCTCTCCTTTCCTCCACCATTCCCGTCACCACCACCTCTTCCAACCCTTCCTTCCTCATTATATGTCTTAAGAATCGCAACTGTCTTTTCCTTATTGTTGTCATCAATTCCCTATCTGTCTCAATTTCTCTCAATACTTCTTCATTTGTTTTCTTCGCTGGCCATGGTACTCTTAATACTCGTCTCCATATCCACATTTCTGCTGCTTCTAAGTTTTCCTGCAATTTTTTGCTGATTGTCCACGCTTCTGAACCATATAATAGTGTTGACCATATAAATGTCTTAACTGATCTTCTCCTTATATCTGTAGACATTTTCTTGTTTGTTAAAACCCCTTTCATTTTCTGAAACGTGCTTTTAGCTATCGCTATCCTTGATTTTATTTCCTTTTCATATCTACAATCTTCTGTCAATACGCTTCCCAGGTACGAAAATTTGGTTACTTGTTCTATTCTTCTCCCTGCTATTTGTACTTGCACTCTTGGTGGATCTGTTTTACTGGCCACTAGTATTTTAGTTTTCTCCATATTTACATTTAAACCTTTCTCCTCACTAGCTCTTACGGTTACATTCAATAGATATTGCAGTTTATCTTCTGAGTCAGCCACCAATACCGTGTCATCAGCATATCTGATATGATTTATATTAAATCCTCCAATTTTAATCCTTTCCATCCCTCTAATTCCCTAAGGATCATCTCCCCATATAGATTAAATAAATCTGGAGACATAACACAGCCTTGACGCACTCCCCTCTTTATAGCTTGAAATTCTGTTCTTCCTCCCCGTACCCTCACTGCTGCTCTTTGCTTCCAATATATATATATATATATATACATCTACAATATATATATATATATATATATATATATATATATATATATATATATATATACATCTACAATATATATATTGGGTGGTGAAAGTAAAACGAAGATACTCTCGGAATAGATTATAGACTTACGTTACGACCACTTTGGTCTACGGAAGGTTTTACATGTCACATTTTACATCATTCCTGAGGGGCCTCTCGGTCAGGTCACAGCGTCCGGGCGGTGTGCATTTGTCCGGTGTCTCAGCATATCCAGTACAAGGATACGTGCCACCTTTGATAAACAGATAAATCCCTCTCTTCCATTAGTGTGTTCTTTGACGTTTATATATGCAGCCTCAATCGTTTTTCTTGTCCTCTTTTCATAACCCTTTGTGAGGACTTTGGCCTCTTTCCAATGGGGAAAGTGGCCAAATTTATCCACATGCTGAACTAAGGAGTTGGACGTCCTGTGTGCTCTAAAGTCATTTTTATGTTCAGATATACGTTTGTCTAAACCTCGGCTCGACTCACCGAAATAGGAGGCTGAGCACCCCTTATAAGGAATCTCATAAACAACATTTAACTCATTGATAGGACTTTTTTCCACAAATCTCGCTATTTTGTTGGAGGAGACTTTGGCTGTTTTGAGTCCACCTTTCATAAGAGTCGATCAATGTTCTCGGTGTTAATTCTCTTCTATCGAAATAGCGAGAAGTACTAACATATATAAATAAACATGTCATGGTGTCTCTGTGTGTATGTCTTTGTATTTGTGTATGAATGTAAGTACATGCATGTATAAATAAACACACAGACATAGACATACACACACACACACACACACACACACACACACACACACACACACACACACACACACACACACACACACACACACACACACACACACACACACACACACACACACACACACACACACATATTATATATATATATATATATATATATATATATATATATATATATATATATATATATATATATATGTATAGATAGATAGATAGATAGATAGATAGATAGATAGATAAATAGATAGATAGATAGATAGATATAAGTGTTTGTGTATAATAACTACATTTAGTTATAGATGAATATATAATAAATGTATATGTATATGTATATGTATATGTATATGTATACAGTATGTATATGTATATGTATATGTATATGTATATGTATATGTATATGTATATGTATATGTATATGTATATGTATATGTATATGTATATGTATATGTATATGTATAAATGCGGGAAAACCACCAAGAAAAAATATAAACTGATGACCAAGCGCTTTCGTCTATTCAGACATCTTCAGGGTGCATGTACCCTGAGGATGTCGGAATAGATGAAAGCGCTTGGTCGTAACATAAAGGAACATAATTGAATCATGTTACATAAAAAATAGTTTTCAAAATAATATGAATTTAAGCTCAGGTTTGTATAAGTTAGATAATTTCATTATTAAAAAGATTGTAAATAATTCTTCTGGAATCGGGTAACATTGGACCTTTCCCATTTCCTCTACCACCATGTACATATTATGACCTTTGGTCATATTTTTGTAATCTTTATACCCTGATGATGTCTTGAATAGACAAAAACGTTCGGTATTCATTTCTTTTGCTTCCAAGTGGTTTCTGTAAGTATTGTTGTCACGTGTTCTTAGTGATTTGTTTTGCATATATATACATATATATATATATATATATATTTATATATATATATATATCACTTAGACAAAATGTTGTAGCACATTTATAAATGATAATTACGAAAAATCCACACTCGGAATAAATGGAAACTTTAGAAGAAAGTGTAACTTCTATCTCGGCTAATAGCTATAGCCCTCTTTAGGAAAGTACTTTCCCGAAGAGGGCTATAAATATGTTATACATCAGAGGGATTTTCTCAACCCAAATGTTCCAAACATCTCTAATAGGACCAAGCTTGTCTGTGGATCTACTTCGAGCTCTGGTTTCTTTGTCACCAAATCTAATGAACCAAGAATATTTCATAAAGGTTTCAAGAGACATTGTAGCTCGAGATGTAGGACGTCTATATGTGTCATCCCAAAGACTCCTAAGAGACTCCCCATGATACTTATAAAATCCTGCTAGAAGCCGTAATCCATAAAACGCTTTCAGGTTTTTCTAGGCTAATTATATCTACGGAACCCATGATATGATAAGCATCTTTATTTGTCAATTCCAAAATAACATTGAACAAATTTGAAGTTATGAATAATTCAAATACAGCAAGTACATCTGATATTCTTGAAGCTGCATAATGAGTAATACCAGGGGTCTGATCAATGATATTTCTTGTACAATTTCTTCCTGATGGCATGTTTGCTTTTTCTGCAGACCATACAATATTTCCCTTTTTGGATGTAAAATTCAAACAGGAAGGTGGCTGTTCTTCATCATCACAGTCAGTATCAATGGATGTGTAATTTGAGCTGGAGGATGGTTGATCATCAGGTTCATTATCATGATTCATATTCCCGTTTCTGGGTGAAAAACTTGGTTAGGAAGACTACTGTTCTTCACCTTTATCGTCAGAGTCATTGAGGTCATCATGCACTGAAAGATAGCAATTTTCACCATCATCACTTTCTGAAGATTTAGAATCACGTTCTTCACCGTATTCATGACCATAACACTTGAGTACAGGAAAAGTTATACACTTTCTGGAACACACACAAAGATAATTGCTTGTGTTAGTGCCCAAAACATGTGACCTAGTCTATTTCTGGTAATAGTTTTCATAGTGTGATATGATATTTAGCATTTTTCTAGCCAACATTTTCTCTGAATCATTCTAATTGAAAGACAACAATACTGCAATGATATAAAGACTTACTTATCCATGGCTGATGAATTTTACTAGGAAATGTTCTCTGAAACCTCTCTCACTTTATTATCTATACCTTGTAAGCAAAAAAGATCAATTTTCTATTAATATGATAATTAAAGAAAGCATATATACCGCATTTGAAAGGGAAAATTTGATAATCATACCATCTCTGATGCAGTTATTCAATAAGTGAGAATAAATATAACAAAAATAGGTACGGGTTATTTTGACCCGAACAGATTAGATGTTACTTTTTTTTTTCTCATTAACTCAAGAAAAGTCAAGGAATATGAAGCGTCAATCTCTAAAAGCAAGAGAGATATGCTAATGTAAAATTGCTTTCATGTCAAAATACCCCTAACAATGCAGGAAGGTTAAATTTTTCAAAGTTCATTTTACCATAAATTGCTCTTCCTTTTCTGCTTCTCATTTCTCTTTGTATATATATATTTTCTTCTCAAATTCCAACTCGAGTAATATATGGTCACTCTTCGCAATTGGTCTCTTGTATTCAATTCTGTCTATTTCATTTTCTGGCGTAAATAATAAATCTAGTCTCGATGGTTCTTCATTATTTCTAAATCTAGCGTTTTCCTTTACGCACTGTATCATTTTATGTTACATAGTCATGTCGAGTAATACATTTTCCCATTAATCCTCTCCACCTTTCATTGTCATCTCTTCCCAACATATTTCTCTGTGTTACTTCATATTAAAACAAAAGAGCAGGACTCGCAATAATGGTTATAAACTGGACAACTTTAAATTTAAAAAGGAAATAGGCAAGAATTGGTTTACTAACAGTGGTCGACGAATGGAATAAACTTAGTAACCATGTTCTAAGCGCTGAACCTATCAGTTGTTTTAAGAAACGATTAGACAACTTTATGGATGGGGATGATAGGTGGTGAATGGATACGGAGCTGCCTAGTGTAGGCTTTATGGTCTCTTGCAGTCTCCTTCATTCTTTTGTTCTTATGTTCTTGTGTGTGTGTGTGTGTGTGTGTGTGTGTGTGTGTGTGTGTGTGTGTGTGTGTGTGTGTGTGTGTGTGTCTGTGTGTCTGTGTGTGTGTGTGTGTGTGTGTGTGTGTGTGTGTGTGTGTGTGTGTGTGTGTGTGTGTGTGTGTGCGTGTGTGTGTGTGTGTGTGTGTGTGTGTGTGTGTGTGTGTGTGTGTGTGTGTGTGTGTGTGTATGTGTGTGTGTGTGTGTGTGTGTGTGTGTGTGTGTGTGTGTGTGTGTGTGTGTGTGTGTGTGTGTGTGTGTGTGTGTGTGTGTGTGTGTGTGTGTGTGTGTGTGTGTGTGTGTGTCTGTGTGTGCGCGCGTGTGTGTGTGTGTGTGTGTGTGTGTGTGTGTGTGTGTGTGTGTGTGTGTGTGTGTGTGTGTGTGTGTGTGTGTGTGTGTGTGTGTGTGTGTGTGTGTGTGTGTGTGTGTGTGTGTGTGTGTGTGTGTGTGTGTGTATTCACCTTGGTATTTTGGATCACGTGTTGGACTCGTGATCGACAGCTATTTCCCTCCCGGAAGAGAGCTCAGAGCTCGTATGACCGATCTATGGGTAATGCTATGACCTTTCACACACACACACACACACCCAACTCCCCGCCCACGAGAGTCAGAGTAACGACCCGAAGCACAGCGATACCGAAATAATTTCGGCCCTGGGCAGGATTCGAACCAGGTACTGCGAGCACCACCGTACATCCCAGTCCAGCGCTCTACCAACAGCACCACCGAGTGTGTGTGTGTGTGTGTGTGTGTGTGTGTGTGTGTGTGTGTGTGTGTGTGTGTGTGTGTGTGTGTGTGTGTGTGTGTGTGTGTGTGTTTGTGTGTGTGTGTGAGTGTGTGTGTGTGTGTGCGCGAGAGCGCGTTTGTGTGTGGGGTTGTGTGTGTGTGTGTGTGTGTGTGTGTGTGTGTGTGTGTGTGTGTGTGTGTGTGTGTGTGTGTGTGTGTGTGTGTGTGTGTGTGTGTGTGTGTGTGTGTGTGTGTAACAGGAAAATATACCCAGGAAGTAAATTCGTTTGTCTTCAGTAAATTACGACCTATTAATCATATGTAAATGATTGCGCAGTGGCTTACTACACACTCAGTCAATCATGGTTTTTTTTTTTTTTTTTTTTTTTTTTTTTTTTTTTTTTTTATGACAGACCGTGTATCATGATGAGCATTGAATGACCCATACCTGAGGCCGAATATGCGGTGGAGGTCTTGTTCTTGCTACTGTTTGCGTAATGAAAAATGTGTGAGCCAAATTTCGTAAAAAGTAGGCGTACTTCCAATAGTATAAACCTTGAAAGACTTGCAAATTACATAAAATCGATCACGCAGTGAATGGCTTTTTCGAACATTTAGGTTGTGCAGTAAAGAATATGTTCTTCCTTTTAGACGGCTTAAAACAAACTACGTAATCAAGATGTTCACGTGAGATTCATTGAATTGAGAAAAATTCAAGCTTAAGACTGGTTGAACAATGAAGAATGTGAGGATAAAATTATTTGCGTAGGGATATGCGAACCTTTGCGTTGTAATACGCAGTGAAATACGTATGTACGAGACTGCGCATTGACACATACGACATGAACTGCGCAGGTGAAGGACTCTTCCCGACGGATATTGACTTGTATTCCGGCCCTTCAATAAGAGTGGAATCAAATAGCGCTCTCACCGGAATTCTCACGCGTGAATGATTTGAAGCTGCCGTACGTAACGCGTGAGATATTCTATACATAGTTGAACCAGTCCTTGGGTACGCTTCAAAGTTCTTTGGGTTATACGTTTCATTTGTATCGCAACATAACCCCAACGTATGGAATCTCTGTAGTACCTAAAATATTTCATACTTTTACTACCAAGATGTGTTCGTAGGTCGAGCGGGCTAGAAGGTCGCTATATGTCGGAGGTCGGGAGTGGAGACTTCGAGGAACCTACGGCAGGAGGCGCGAACCTGCGTCTGAAGCCGTTATGTTTATCCTATGCGCGTGAGCTGCTGGAGCAGGTAAGAATTACTCCTGGGAAATGGAAAGAAAAGTGGAATTCGAATCCGCAACAAAGCATATGCGAAACCAGTATGCTTCCCGTTGCGACACCAGCGTAGTAAGGGCATTGGCAGATTGGAAAAAGTACAATGGTGAACCACAAAACTGATTCCAAACATCAGAAATAAATCATACGAAAATCGACTAAAACATATGAATCTATTTTCCTTCAAAAAGTGTAGACTCAAGGGTAATTTGATACAGATCTTTAAGATTTTAAAGGGAAATGATAATATCAAAAGTGACGAATTTTTCACACTGAATGCCAATGAGACAAGAAATGACAGTCTCATACTGTCGATAAGTACATTTACCTTGTAAGTTGGTAGAAACAACTTCATCAACCGTGTAGTAAATGAATAGAATAAACTTTCTGCAAAGGCAATGCAATGGACCACGATTCGAAGTTTTAAGATTCATTTAGATAAATACCTAAGCAATAGACAGCAATGCCCGCCATTTATTTTATTTCACTTATTTATGTATTCGTTATCATTTCTTTACTTATTGTTATTTGTCTGAATATTTTTATTGTTCCTTTATCATCTATTATAAATCATTTTTATTTATGTTTCTTTATTATCTATCTTTATCCAATTATTTCTTTGGTGGATTAAAAAGTGTAATGAGAAATAGACATTTGGGTATGGATGCTAACAGGAGATTGTATGAAGGAGTGATTGTGTCGACAGCACTGTATGGGGCAGAAACATGGAACATGAGAGAGGAAGAGAAAAGGAGTTTGAATGTGTTTGAGATGAGGTGTCTGAGAAGTATGATAGGGGTTACTAGGCTGGATAGCGTGAGAAATGAGGAGGTGAGGAGAAGAACGGGGGTGGTAAGGGAGTTGGGAGATAGGGTAGATGAAAGAGTATTGGGATGGTTTAGACAGATGGAAAGAATGAGTGAAGAAAGACTAGTAAAAGAGGTGTGCAAGGCAGATGTGGAGGGAGTGAACATGAGGGGGCGACCTAGGATGAGATGGATGGATGGGGTAAAAGGGGCATTACAAAAGAGGGGAATGTCTGTAGAGGAAGGACGGGAGAGGACAGAAGACAGGGGTGAACGGAGAATGGTTATATACGGATAATATGATGCATGAGGTGGAATGAGTGGGGGATGGGGGGTGAGGTATGTGTGAGAAAAAATTGACGCATCCCGAAGGAATTTCTCCCCTTCTTCTCCTTTTCTGCATGAGGGGAGGGAGAGGGGGGTCGCTGATTTAATGAAGAGGCCTTGCTGTGGATGTGCTGTGTCTTGCGACACTGCCTCTGACCCAGGGCAGTGGACAAGATGCAGGGATGACCCGTCATCCAGGAGGTGCCAAGATAAGAGTGAGGGTAGATGGTGGAAGGGAGTGGAGTGTATTAGAGATGGAATGGGTGGGAATGATTTTTATGCCTTTGTTTTGTTTTGTTTTTTACTACCTTCCTTGTAAGGTATATGCAAGTTTGTATTTCCTTTTTTCCGCATCTGACCTAGTTATGAACCAAGATGTGTAATGTTGGTATGCTCTTCCTTTGTAATCATTTGAATAATACATTGTATTTCCTGCTTTAAAAGGTCCTCTGTAAGAGTCCACTGACCTAGTGGTGAGGGTGCCTAACAGTGGGTAATGTACGAAAAAAAATATCAGTCATTAGGGAAGGATAAATGGAGAAAAGCAATAATCCTCTTGGTACTAAGTAGGTACGACAGAGATAATTGAAACAGCATAGCAATAAACAGAAAAAAAGACAATGAAGTCAATTTTATTAGTATCTATTAGCTAGTATTCTTAGATAATTTCTTCAGCTCTGAGGTCGCATCTTGTGTATAAAGCCCAGGTTTGGGTTCCAGCAACTAATGGTTCCTGTCAGTAGATCTCGCTATTTTGGTATGTAGGACAAAAGGGACTACTCCGTTTGCAGTTAGACACCTGCTAGAGTAAATTCTTTGTTTCTTCCTTAATCAACCATAAATTATTTTGCGATAAGTTAAGGACATCACGGTCATATATCTTATGTAGTATCTGTACAACAAATTTGTGTCCAGATGTTCAATTTCACTTTTATGATTATCTGATATTTTTTCTCTGGTTAATCTGCTTGCCAGTTTATTGGTTCTAATGTTAATGTGCTTACTTTTCTAATATTCTACGATCCGAATGAAGCTTTGTCTACATTGATGGTATCTTCACATTCTTTTTTTTTGGGGGGGGGAAGTGGGTATTTCATAAATTAAACCTCTGCTCCCCACTTTGAAGGTCTCTCTATCTTTTCGGGTCTTCTCTGACTTATTTTGCAAAATGAGTCTCACCACTTCGTCGTTTATTAAGATTCCTTCCACCAAATTAAGACATCTGAGGACCGCAGACCTTGATTACTCATTCCGTTTGATATTTATATTCTTTTCGTTCTTACTTTTCAAATTATGAAAATCGTCAAACTCCTCTAAAAGTCACATGAACTATTTTAAGAGTTTTGATAAATGTGTCTCCACTTCAGATACACTTCTTTTTAAGTTTCCGTTTTCATCAACAGAGTAGTGGACTACTCATGTTTCTTTTGAATTTATCCTTTATGTTTTCTTGGTATTCTATGAAGATTGTTTTGGGGCAAACATAGAAGAGCTTTATTCAGTTAATCGAGCATTTTTTTTAATCTGAATAAAATCTACATCACAGTTCTGAGTGGCTTAGCCTCTTCCATTTGGTGACGGTTCATGCAGATGATTTCTAAACTGTCCTCAGACGATTTTATTCAACTGATGTAAGAACCCTAAGCTGAAAAAATAGAACTTGACTCTTAATGTGATGGTATCGTTTACAGAGTCTCTTACGGTTGGCGGCAACCTACTTTGTTAGTATAAAGTTGTTTTGTCTTGGCTCTTCTCCCGATGAAAACATTTACGGGTCTCTGGCTAACGCTTGACGAGTTTATTGAGGTGACACATGACCTGCAACTATATGACCTCTGTCTATCTTAATTAACCCATTCGATGTATTGTAAGCTTTTACATATTCAGTTCTTGCTAACGCCAAGGAGTTTTATTTAGCTGATACTTGGATCCAAATCATAGTTGTAATTTCTCAAAACTTTCAAACCAAAAACGCCCTTTACCGACTATATTTTCTTTTTGTAAGAGTAAGACTTCAAGTCACCCTTTAATTCGTTTGCCAATATCTTTTTATGCATGATGATTTCATTCAGCTGAGGAGGCCCCTTAGCTAAATGGATTAAAAGAGGAGGACTATATGTATATATAT
>NC_134817.1:44130892-44138392 GCF_046742065.1 Oratosquilla oratoria
ACCGAAGTATCTAGCAACCCTTGGAAGTTTGTTTTAGGTCGTCTAACTCTCGAAGCAGGAGCGAAACAAATCGCGTCTCAAGTAAATATTCTACAAACTACGAATTTTAGAGGAAAAACTTTATAATTGCCTTCTGTGACGAACAAGGATGAGAGAAGGGGTGTTCTTATGAAACACCGTGTCAAAGAGATGTCCAATGGGTCGTGACCTTTGCGTGACATTTTCTCCCTCCCTCCTTACTACCCACCTCTTCCTCTCCCTCCTCCCTCTGCATTTTTCTTCCTCCTTCCATATATTCACACACTCATCAATCAATTAAAGTTTGTTCCCAGCTTCCTTTCCTCCCTCCCTCCTTCCCTCCCTCTTCCCTGTATTTTTCTTCCTCCTTCCATTTATTAACACACTCATCAATCAATCAATCAAAGATTTCTTCCTTTCCTTCCTCTCTCTTCCTATCTCACAATATTACTGTCCCTCTCTTAGCTTCCGTGACACCATCGACTCCCATCCTCCCTCCCTCCCTCCCACTCTCCCTCGCTCCCTCGCTACCTTCTGCTCCTTCACTGTGGACCCAGAGAGACGAGTCAGGTGGCTTAATAATGCCAGGTAAAGAATATGAGGAATTTCAAGGCTGCCATGTCCTCGAGAGTAAAGGCATACCGGCGAGAGAAGACGTCAAAGAGAAAAGAAGAACAAGGAATGGGATGAGAAAGAGGAAAGGGAGAGACAGAAAGAGTAAGAAAAAGATAGATAGATAGATAGATAGATAGATAGATAGATAGATAGATAGATAGATAGATAGATAGATAGATAGATAGATAGATAGATAGATAGATAGATAGATAGATAGATAGATAATAGATAGATAGATAGATAGATAGATAGAAAGACAGATAGATAGATAGACAGACAGATAGATAGATAGATAGATAGATAGATAGATAGATAGATAGATAGATAGATAGATAGATAGATAGATAGATAGATAGATAGATAGATAGATAGATAGATAGATAGATAGATAGATAGATAGATAGATAGAAAGACAGACAGATAGATAGATAGATAGATAGATAGATAGATAGATAGATAGATAGATAGATAGATAGATAGATAGATAGATAGATAGATAGATAGATAGATAGATAGATAGATAGATAGATAGATAGATAGATAGATAGATAGATAGATACATGGATAGATAGATAGATAGATAGATAGATAGATAGATAGATAGATAGATAGATAGATAGATAGATAGATAGATAGATAGATAGATAGATAGATAGATAGATAGAAAGAAAGAAAGATAGATTTATAGATAAATGGACATATAGATAGATAGATAGATAGATAGATAGATAGATAGATAGATAGATAGATAGATAGATAGATAGATAGATAGATAGATAGATAGATAGATAGATAGATAGATAGACGTTTGTAACAATCTTGCTGATTAAAGAAAGGGTGGAAGAGGAGAAATTTTTATTGGTTCATGGGAGTAAAGTCACGCCCTTAGGGGAGGCACTTAGATGTAAGAATAAAGATCATATGAATGGGGAAGTCGTGACGTTGTCGTAACGTCGGTGCGAACTGGCTTAGTGAATAAATTTGGTAGTCCCTTGGTGTAAATTGACAAGCGAAGATTGATATTTGGGAAGAAAAGAAGGAAACTTTTACCTCCGTTTAATTCACCCTCGTAAACAAATATTTCCTACTTCCTACAGAAAGATATGGTGAATACATTCTTACGTAAGACAGTGATAAAAAGAAAGTTGAAAGTGAAAGAATAAATACAAAACCATAAAATCGAACATTGACAACGGAATTAAACTGTATTTACTAAAGGGGTGACGAAAGTGACAGTGGTGAGCAGTTAGGGACGAAAAGAGTGAATAGAAAACGCATCAAACTACAGGACTTAATGCAAGATACGGCTAAGAGTGTACGGGTACATCAATCTACAGTGCATGCAATCATAACCACGCAGTACACAACCACAAACACAACCACGCAGTGCATGCAACCACGCAACCACGCGCATGCTGAATCCAAGGTACGACAAAACGAGTGAACGAAAGGTGTCTACAACGAGCTACTACTACGAGTGAGAGATAGAGGGCTACAGCGAGCTACTACTATAAAGAACAAGAGAATAAGTTACTGCTACGAGTGAACGAATGACTACGAGAAGGGCTAGGAAGACGTGGTTAATGTACGTGTAAAGGACGATCAGTACGTGGAGGAAAATTATGAGGAGGCAGTTGATTCTAATCGACTTTAAAAACATTAAGGTATTGCAATAGTGTTAAGGTATGAGGTTGATACCTCAAACATTAGTATCCCTAAATATTTCAGGAGTAAATACATTAGGATTTATAAAAAAAATTCAGTTTGATCGATACTTTAATAATAACTAAAAACATGACAGATGAAAAATGGAAATTATAAAAAAGAAATGTAGATATGAGAAGGGTAGGGGTAGGCTTGTAATAGAATTCCAGCAAATTGAAGATATCAACCAATATGTAGATCATAAGAAGGCATTCATTAAACATTTTAAGTTAAAGTGTGATCAGGATCCTATCAGGTCTTTGGTTAGAATCAAACACAAAATATTTAGTAAAATTAGAGAGATTGTCTAAGGACATGAATTCTATGTTGAAAGATTGAGATTGGATAGATAGATCTGGTGACAAAATTTAAGTTTCTCAGGTAACAAAATTAATTGAATATGCATTGCTGACAAACAGCTTTGACGAAATAACGACAGAAAAGCTGTATAAAGATCTTTAGTAAAATATGAATATAGGGGGAAATTCTCTTCCTCGTGGTTAAAGTGAAACTAAAACAATTAGACGATATGTGATGACAGTGGAAATGCAACAAGGGGAAAGAAACTAGAAACTCTAGAAATTATTACAGAAATACAGGATCTAAATATAGAGTTAGAAGTACTCCAAGGAACGTTAGAATTGAATATTACTATTGTAATACCTGGGGACATAAAGTACATGAGTGTTATTATGAAATTATTTGTAGATATTGCATATATGAGAGTCATGATGAATATCACTGTAGAAACCCACCTTTCTGTTTGTATTATCAGAGGATTGGATATAGAGCACATGAGTGTAGAAAACTAAATTCTCGTATTCACCCAGAAACAAGAGGAAAACCTCGAGACATGAAATAAAACAACACTACAGAGCTACTCATATAAATACACATAGACAGTATTGTGTTATGAATAATATTGATAGAAGGATAAAAGAAAACCCCAACATCAAAGATAGTTGTAAACTGACTATAACAATTGAAAGAACTTCTGTAGGACCTCTTATTACTGGTAGAGTGTTCAATAAATCTATTTGAAGTTTTTTCGATACAGTATCTGTAGTTAATGTTATAACTAGTAGAGTTTTAAAACAATTGAAACCAGGTATTAAAATATTGAAACCAATCCATTATTCATTGAAAGGAGTAACTGGAAGTCAGTTAAAACATTAGGTAAGGTCGAATTAGACGTTATCTTATATAAAAATGAGCAATTGCACATTCTAGTGATAGTTGTAGAAGAATCTGTTTTCGCAGGTGATTTACTAAAAGGATTTGTAACTATGAGAAAAGAGAGCATGGTCATATGTCCTGTTGAATTAAGGGTGTTAGTGAAATCACAGTTAATCCCATTTTTAAGTCAACCGGACTTAGAGGCAGTAAGTTATCAAATAATACCTAGAAAGAGATAGGAAAGTTAACAAATATATTTTAGATAGCTGAGCAGAGCGGTCCTGACTAACAGAAAATAAAATCTCATATAGTGAACCCAACTCAGATGTTAAAGAAATCCCAGAAATTACTAATCCATCAACTTCAAACGAAGCTTTGCTAATTGTGGAAGGTGGCGTAATAAAGTCGACATTATTGCATTCCAAAGCAATTAACAATAAAGACATAGTCTTATGAAAAGGTACACAGATAAGATGTTTTCAAGTTTGTACAAAAGGTTTGCATTAGGACTACTAGTTTTCCTAAGTTTGATGAAGGCAATTAACAGGGTAGGATTGCAGTTGAAGGGAGTCACTTTAGACTCTGAAATTTTAGTAATCCCAGAATAAATGAGATTAAAAGGTTTGAAATTGAACTTAGGGATAAATAAGTCAAATAAGAACATGGTAAAAAATATAAGTGATTAGTACTTCCAATAAAAACATAGTCTTAAGAAAAGGTACACAGATAGGATGTTTTCAAGTTTGTACAAAAGATTTACAATTAAATTTAGGGACTTATAAGTCAAAAACATGGTAGAAATATTAGTGATTGGTACTTTGAATAAAGACATACTTATAAGAAAAGGTACACAAATAGGATGTTTTCAGGTTTGTACAAAACCAATTAAGATT
Source organism: Oratosquilla oratoria (assembly GCF_046742065.1). Taxonomy (NCBI): domain Eukaryota; kingdom Metazoa; phylum Arthropoda; class Malacostraca; order Stomatopoda; family Squillidae; genus Oratosquilla; species Oratosquilla oratoria. The sequence goes on from NC_134817.1 coordinate 44,135,299, forward strand.
TTAAATGCGACAACTGAGGAGGTGGAATCACCAATGTCATCAATCTGTTCAGTTCAGGAAGGAAAAGAATTGGGAAAGAAATACACGAATCAACTAGAGCCTACTAGTTGTCCTGAGTTGGATAAAAGCTTAGTTTATTTACTCTTGAAGCACAATAAAGCAATAGCTTTGCCGGTGGACGCCTTAGGCAAAACAACTGCTTTAAAACATCAGATCAAATCAAAACCAGGGACTCATCCTATCTTTATACCTGCCTACAGATTACTCTATTCAAACTAGCCATTGTAGATAAATTGATCACTGAAATTTTATCACAGGATATTATTGAACATAGTAAAACTGAGCGGAACTTCCCTCTGATGCTGGTGCCAAAATGAGATGGGACCATGCGTCTAATTATTAATTATAGAAAATTGAATAAGCCGACCATACCCGACCAATTACCATTACCGGTGATAGAGGAAATACTAAGAAGTTTGGGAACTGAGAATAAGCATTTTAGTACAATAAATATCAAGTCTGCCTTTTGGCAAAGAGAGTTGCATGAAGACTCACGAGAATTCACAGTATTTTCTATTCCAACGGGACACTATGAGTTCAAACGAATGCCATTTGGGTTATGTAATAGTCCATTAACTTACATGAGATTAATGAATACAGTTCTAGATGGGTTGTTAGGAAACACTGCCAGTGTATTTCTAGATGATATTTTATTAGTTTCCCAAACAATGGTTGAGCACTTTAAGAAATTAGATATGGTATTCTCAAGTCTAGTTGAAGCAAGATTGAAAGTGAAATTGAAAAATGTAAGGTTTTGTAAGACAGTGATATCTATTTGGGACATAAAATAGAAAGACATAGACTTAGTACAGTAAATTGAAAGGTTGAAGCAGTAAAGAATTTTCCATTCCAAGCAATGTAAAATTAGTTAGAAGTTTCTGGGGATTGACAGGATATTATAGAAAATTTAACCTTAGGGGGAGGCTAGCCAGGTGGTTTCCTATACTTCAATATTATGAGGTTATGTTTGGATATATTCCGGACAGAAAGAATGTTGTAGCAGATGTACTATCCAGAAATAATGGCCAACCAATTACAGGGTTAATAAATTATGTCTGTAGTATAGATGAGCTAGTAACCTTAGATGAGAAAATTATAATAATGGAACCGAGAGATGATAAGACATGGAAATCAGTAGCCCAGTATTTGATGAACCCAAGAAGAAATCCTCTAAAACTACCAAAAGGGTATAAGGAGTTTAATTTGACTAATGTATTTTTATATAGAAAAACAGTTTTAAGTGGGAAAGATATTTCTAGAGGTCCAGTGAATCAGCTGGTAATACCAAACTCTTGTACAAGAGATATTGAAGTTACTTCATTATAGTTATTGTACTTCACATCCAGGAAAATATAGAAATTATAGACAAGCGCAACTTAAATACTTTTGGCCAAGTATGAAGAAAGATATATACGATTATATAAAAAAAATGTGCTAAGTGAAAAGAAATACACCAAAACCTACTCTCAGGTTATCATACCTCATCCCGCAGAAACCTTGGGAAAGAGTTCACATAGATACATTGGAATTACCTGTGTCTGAAAATGGATATAAATACGTATTTGTTGCCATTGATTATCTTTCAAGATTTTGTATTTTACAACTCATTCCAAATAAGAAAGCTGAAACAATTGCTTCAGTAATGTATGATCAGATAATCTGTAATTTCACTACACCTAAGATCTTAGTTTCAGATAATGGAACTGAATCTAATTACAAAATCTTAGTAGAATTATGTAGATTATTCAAGATTCAAAACATCAACATTTTAGTGAATCATTCTCAGAGCAATGAAGCTGTAGAGAGGTTAAATAAGAAAACTATTACATGTCTTAGAGGTATGATAAGTCCTTATAGTATACGAGCAGTTTAGAATACTTGGATTCCTTGTGTTAAATGTACCCTAAACAACCAGATTAACACAGCTACAGCAGAAAGACCTTATTTGATTGTTTTTGGATGAGAGAATTCATCTTGATTGCAGAGTAAAATATGTGTATAATATACATGATTACATCTCAAATAGGATACATACATTACAAGCTATACATCAAAGAGTTAGGGAACACATACAGGAGTATGTACAAGATATGAAAAAGCAACAACACAAAATAGAACATAAAATAGAATTGAAAATAGATTTAGTTATGGTCAAATTACATACACCACATAATAAACTTTCACCGAGGTACTCATATCCATATAGGATAATTCATTTTGCAGGTGGAAATAAATACAAGATCTTACATTTAGAAACTAGGGAAGTATCAATTAATCACTTAGATAGTATAAATAAAGGTAGGATACAAATTGATGATTAGGATACATGTGACATTGAGATTAAAGATACACTATGTATTAGTTTTAAAGAAACACTAATCCCAGAAAAGTATAGGAAATATGCTGATAATATCATACCAGAGTTGAATATTAATCTTGATAATTTTCACAGATAGTATTCATATTGCTGAGATGTATGGTGTATTTTGAGATGGGAGACCTGAACTACTGGCTCCTTGGTGCGTCAGACATATGTGCTACCTGTAGCCTTGGTCAGACATGAAGACCTGGAGCCTTGGTCAAAATATAAGGACAGCGCCAATAAGTATTGAACCATTTTCTTTCCTGAAGCATTAGAAATTCTTATACAGCTTCACCAGTGTGTGTCCTAGACAAAAAGCGAAATAAGTGCGTGTGAAACAAATATGAAATTATGCAGAGAAACTAACACCTTTAATTCTATATATATATATATATATATATATATATACATATAGCTGTTGTACCACATAAAATTTGATACACAATTCGCCATCATTGAAAAGGTAAAAACATTTTCCATTGAGATCTAACCCAAACAAGATATAATAATGTTTTATTTTAAGTGTTGCTGTTCTTGATTTTAACAATCAGAACGAGAAAAAAATTGAATACTGTTTGATAGTTTTTGTGATGTTATTATTGGTAAATTGATTTGTGAAATCTTAAAACTTTGGTATTAGTAAGTTTTGAAAATATATTTTGACATCGAATT
>NC_134817.1:44143392-44145892 GCF_046742065.1 Oratosquilla oratoria
TACGGGAAATTCTTTAAACTTAGCACGGTTTTTCAGGATGTCACTACACTTTTGAAGATAGATGTCTTTGTCTAAGATTACAAAGCAGGAAGACTTATCTGCTTTACGGACAATGATGTTTTAATTTTCTCTTAGTTGTTAGTTGTTTAGCCGCTTCTCTGAGACGAGGGGGGAGCAGATGGCTAGAATTACGGTGTTGGCGAGATTTGGTATATTTGTTCTGCAATTGCTCTTGTAGGTCAGGATTAATGTGGATCTTACTTTCCTTTTCTAATTTGTAGAAGTCTTCGTAAAGTATAGCCAGTTCGACCTTCTTGTTGGTTTGGTTGTACTTAGGCATCATGTGACAATTGATGCCTAGGTTTAGAAATTCTACTTGTTTCTCTGAGAGGGCTTCACTCCACATATTGATGAAAATAGGAGAACTTTCGGGGAGAGCCAAGGTACCCCTGTACAAGTGGGACAACTTCTTCATAATCTTGGTCTTGCCTACGTGGTGGTGGTTGGTAATGACCGAGTCGAGGGCTGTTAGGGTCTTCTGTTGTAAGATGTTTCCTAACGTTAGGCCCTCGTAGCGACTCTGGAAATCTTTAAGTTCTTGTAGGCATGCCATTTGAGTTTTCTTATTTTTAATTTCTTCTTCCACTATCTTCTGAGGAAAGTCCTGAGTGAGTCGGCTTTGCTGTACTGCTCGGTCGAGGAGTCGTAAATTTGGTAAATTTGTAAAAGAAGCGAGCAGGTTTTCGGTAATGCCAGTGGAGTTAAAAACGACAGCATTGTTGTATTTTACCTTTTTTTTGGTATTCTCGATTTTCCTAATTAGAGTTTTGCAATTAAACAGATGAATTAAAACTAGAGCACTGTATTCTTCTATTTCTTTTCATTATTTGAGCTCAACGTTTTGTCTTAATAAACACATTTTTCATACATCTCTAATTTGTTATTTTTTCTCACCTCCCTTTAAATGTAAGCATTCGCTTCCTTATCACTCTCTTATTTTTAATTTCTATGTTCTTGTATATTTAATTTTGTACAATTGTCATCGTATCTGTATGCATTTATATTATATCCCCATATTTTACCAGTATTGTTCTTGTATATTATGTTTTTACACAATTGTCACCATTACTGTAATCATGTAATTTTTTTATATCAGTTTACTCTTGAAAATGTCTTCATTAAGACAAAACGTTGAGCTCAAATAATGAAAAGAATACAGTGATCTAGTTTCAGTTCACCCGGTTAATGACAAAACTCTAATTAGGAAAATCGAGAATACGAATATATATATATATATATATATATATGTATATATGTATATATATGTATATATATATATATATATATATATATATAAACAGAAATGTAGTAGCACATTTGTAAATAACATACAAAAAAGAAACACAGTCGGAGAAAATAAACTTTGAATGAAAGAAGATTCTATATTTCGGCTATCAAATGTACCCCTTTTCAGGAAAGTACATAAGACAGAGGACAAAGGGGACTTAGAAGCTACAGAAACACAGAAAAAGAGGGAACATGGACTGATGGCATTACTCAGATGCGGGGTAAGATAGGGTGGCGGAGGAGGGTGAGGGTGAGGTGAAAGGGGGCTTAAGCTTCGTACGAGCCTACTCACCGCCTTACGAGAAATAATGTCAGGAGTCCACTGCCCTTTAGTAATATTAATGTTGGAGCATTCCTAAATTAATACTGATTCAACTATTTTTCTCCTGAAACGGCAGTGGGACTTGAACACTATTCTGACCTTACCCCAGTCGAAAGAATGATTCTTATTTTTGACATGAAGAAATACGGCAGAATTTTCTTGCACATACATAATTGATCTTTTATGTTCTGCCAATCTAGTCTTCAAGTCCCTCCCGGTTTGAATCTAGTACACCAAATCACAATATTGGCAGGGCAAACAATAAACACCGGGTGACTCTACTTCCTTTAGTTTTTGTTGAACGTTCACAATTTGCTTACGCACGGTGTTGCGATAGTGATAGGCAATATTGAGATGTTCATAAGGAAACAACTTAGAAGAACTGATGGTTTTACTATAGGGAAATTTTAGGATACCTTTAAAGGAGCGGTGATAACTAGAGGGGACGGAAGTTTTGAAATGGTTGGCCCTAGCCTTACTGAGGGCTAGGGCCAACCATTTCAAAACATACATACATACACACATACATACATATATAAATACATACATACATACGTACATACATACATACATACATACATACATACGTACATACATACATACATACATACATACATACATACATACATACATACATACATACATACATACATACATACATACAAACATACATACATACATACATACATACATACATACATACATACATACATACATACATACATACATACATACATACATACATACATACATACATACATACATACATAAGAAGCTAAGAGAGGAGTGGAAGGGAGTGAGAGCTAGAGTAGAACTAGGAGTGGAGGAGGA
>NC_134817.1:44165892-44185892 GCF_046742065.1 Oratosquilla oratoria
AGAAGCAGTGTCGCAAGACACATCACATCCACAGCAAGAACGCTTCATAAGCATGGCGACCCCCCCTCTCCATCCCCTCATGCAGAAAAGGAGAAGACGGGAAAAAATTCTTTCGGGCTGCGTCAACTTTTTTCTCATAAATACTTCCTCACCCTCCATCCCCCACCCACTCCCCCTCATGTATCACAGGATCATCCATACACAACCCTTTATCCATTCATCCCTATCGTCTGTCCCCTCCCGTCCTTCCTTAACAGACATTCCTCTCTTTTGTAGAGCCCCTTTCACCCCATCCACCCATCTCATCCTAGGACGCTCCCTCATATTCACTCCTTCCACCTCTGCCTTCCACACCTCTTTTACTAGTCTTTCTTCAATTATTCTTTCCATTTGTCCAAACCATCCTAATACTCTTTCATCAACCCTATCTCCCAGCTCCTTTTTTACACCTGTTCTCCTCCTCACCTCCTCATTCCTCATTCTATCCAGCCTAGTAACCCCTATCATACTTCTCAGACATTTCATCTCAAACACATTCAAACTCCTTCTCTCTTCCTCTCTTATGTTCCATGTTTCTGCCTCGTATAGTGCTGTTGGCACAATCACTCCTTAATAAAACCTCCTCCTAGCATCTCTTCCCAGATGTCTATATCTCATTACAGTTTTTAATCCACCAAGGCATTTACTCGCTTCTCTCAATCTACATTCTACCTCCACCTACACTCCTCCCTTTCCTGCCACATTCGCACCCAAGTATCTAAAACAATCCACTTCCTCCACTCTCTCTCCCTTAACGCTCACTTCTAGCTTGCTGTCACTCTCTCTCCTTGTACATCTCATCACCTTACTTTTACCCACATTTATCTTCAGCCTCCTCCTCTCACACACCTTCTCAAACTCTGCCACTAACTTCCTCAATCTCTCCTATGAGTGTCGCAGTGTCGTCAGCATACAACTGGCTTATCTCCCACTTTTCTCCATTTTCTTTAAACATATCCAACCCCTGACCCACATACTATAAACACACACACACACACACACACACACACACACACACACACACACACACACACACACACACACACACACACACACACACACACACACACACACACACACACACACACACACACACACACACACACACACACACACACACACATATATATATATATATATGTATATTTATGTATACATATGTATATTTATGTATACATATGTATATTTATGTATTTATGTATATATATATACACGTGCAGTATACATGTATATATATATACACGTGCAGTATACATATATATATATATATATATACACATATATATATATGTATATATATATACATACATATACATATATATATATATATATATATATATATATATATATATATATATATATATATATATATATATAATGTATGGGTCCTAGTGATTAGTGATACATTTTAACAACCACAATGCACTTTACCAAACATATATTTCTGAAATGTTGTATTTGTGTCTCATTGATACCTATGAATTATCATAAATATATTGATGCAGACCCTCTTATGTCTTTGCTTTTACTTTTAGGAATGTGCCCTGTGGGGCTACAAGAAGAAGGATGCCTAGTCCCAATCCCCGGACAGGAGGAAATAGAAGGAAGGGTAGTAAATGGTGGGATGAGGAAATGAAGAAGGTTGTAGAAGAGAAGAAGCGAGCTTACACAGATTGGTTACAAAATAGGACGAGGGAGTCATATGAGACGTACAAAGAAAAGAAAAGAGAAGTAAAGAAAAAGGTAAAGGAGGCAAAGAGGAGAGAAGATGTAAAATGGTGTCAGAGTATGACAGAAAATTTTGAAAGTAATAAAAAGATGTTTTGGAAATAAATTAAGAGAGGAAGAGGAGGCGAATCAAGTAGAGAAGAAAAGGTAAAAGGTGCAGATGGAGAGATGATAATGGAGGAGAGGGCAGGAAGGGGAAGATGGGCAGAATATTTTAGGGAGTTGCAGTGGGAAATGCTGAGAAAATGAGAGTGATGAGTGAGAAAAATAGAGGAGAAATAAGGAAGGATGAAGTGAAAGCAGCAGTTAAGATGATGAAAGCAGGTAAGGCACCTGGTCTGGATGGATGCCATGCAGAATGTCTTACAAAAGGAGGTACAGTGATGGTGGACTGGTTGGTGAGGTTATTTAATGTTTGCTGGAGAGAAGGTAGAGTGCCGGAGGACTGGAGGAGTGCTTGTATAGTTCCACTTTACAAGGGAAAGGGGGACAAGTGTGAATGTAGTAGTTTCAGAGGGATTAGCTTGTTAAGTGTAGTTGGGAAGGCTTATGGGAGGATCTTGATTGAGAGGATTAGGAGAGGAACAGAGGGAATAATTGGTGAGGAACAGTGTGGATTTAGGACAGGTAGAGGTTGTGTAGATCAGATCTTTGTGGTAAGACAGATATGTGAGAAAGCTATAGGAAAGGGGAAGGATGTTTTTTGGGCCTTTATGGATCTGGATAAGGCTTACGACAGGGTAGACAGAAAGGCACTGTGGGAGGTTATGCGGATATACGGGATAAGAGGAAAGCTTCTCGGAGCTGTCAAGAGTTTTTATGAGAGTAGTAGAGCTTGTGTCAGGATTAGAAGTGGAGAGAGTGAGTGGTTTGAGGTAAAGGTGGGACTTCGTCAAGGATGCGTTATGTCACCCTGGCTGTTCAACTTATACATGGATGGAGTAGTGCGAGAGGTAAATGCAAGGGTAGTGGGTCAGGGATTGGAGATGGTTAAAGAAAATGGAGAAAAGTGAGAGGTGAGCCAGCTGTTGTTTGCGGACGACACTGCGCTTGTGGCAGGATCGGAGGAGGGATTGAGGAAGTTGGTGACAGAGTTTGGGAGAGTGTGTGATAGAAGAAAGCTAAAGATAAATGTGGGTAAAAGTAAGGTGATGAGATGTACAAGGGGTGAAAGTGGCAGTAATCTGGAAGTGAACATTAAGGGAGAGCAACTGGAGGAAGTGGATAGTTTTAGATACTTGGGTGCAAATGTGGCAGGAAAAGCTGGAGTAAAGGTGGAGGTAGAATGTAGATTGAGAGGAGCGAGTAAATGCCTTGGTGGTTTAAAAAGTGTAATGAGGAATAGACATTTGGGAATGGATGCTAAGAGGAGACTGTATGAAGGAGTAATTGTGCCAACAGCACTGTATGGAGCAGAAACATGGAACATAAGAGAGGAAGAGAGAAGGAGCTTGAATGTGTTTGAGATGAAGTGTCTGAGAAGTATGATGGGGGTTACTAGGCTAGATAGAGTGAGAAATGAGGAGGTGAGGAGGAGAACAGGGGTGGAAAGGGAGTTGGGAGATAGGGTTGATGAAAGAGTATTAGGATGGTTTGGACACATGGAAAGAATGAGTGAAGAAAGACTAGTAAAGGAGGTATGGAAGGCAGATGTGGAGGGAGTGAACATGAGGGGACGTCCTAGGATGAGATGGATGGATGGGGTGAAGGGGGCTTTGGGGAAGAGGGGAATGTCTGTTGAGAAAGGACGGGAGAGGACAGAAGACAGGGGTGAATGGAGAATGGTTGTATATGGAAGATGTTGTGATGTATGAGGTGGAATGGACGGGAGGATGGGGGGTGAGGTAGTGTGTGTGAGCAAAATTTTGACGCAACCCGAAGGGATTTCTCCCCGTTCTCTCCTTTAAATGGAGGGACGGAGAGGGGGGGTCACCGATTTAATGAAGCGGCCTTGCTGTGGATGTGCTGTATCTTGCGGCACTGCTTCTGACCCAGGGCAGTGGGCAGGGTGCAGGGATGGCCCGTCATCTAGGAGGTGCTAAGATGGGAGGGAGGGTGGAGGGGTGTGGAGTGTTTTCATGAATGGAATGGATGGGAATGATTTTATGGCTTTTCCTTTTTGGCTACCTCCCTAGTAAGGGGGGAAAAAGCCTTGGTATATGTATGTATGTATATTGATGCAAAGATATATCATACCACACCATAATTATTTGGTGAAATTGTTTTAATCACATGCTAAAATAATTTATTATATGTAATTTCTGAATGTTTGCAGGATGTTGTGACCTGGGTTGAGCTTCAACATGAAATCCCAGGTAAAATATGAGGGGCAAAAGCGGAGTTCCGACACAAGTACTGAATGGACTCTGTGTATCTTCTGTCGAAAAAGACCCAAAGAAACCAACGAGAAACCTCGAAGGCGCCGGAGTTCAACGAGTCCGTGAAATCGCTGCAGAGAGCAAGAAGTACAATGACTCTTAGAACTTGCACACTGTTGAATAAATCCAAAACATTGACTTGAAGGAAATTAGGAAACAGACTGAAGTCCTGATTAACAAAAACTGCTATTCGGCGCTTACAAATTTGTTTAAAAAAAACTCGACTCAGGAAAATGTATGAAAGCACCCTTGCCTCCTCAAGCAATGCACCTGAGAGAAGTTAACCACCGAGACTATCCCTACGCAGTAAACTGTCCACTATGGACACTGATTTGTATATCTTATGCCAAGAGAAAAGTAGCAAACAAACGTATTTGGTTGCTACCTTTGGTGTTTCTAACAAAATTCTCCAAGGAGGTCAAACAGACTCTGTATTGTCGTGTCACCTGGCAGGAGTAAGTGAGGTATCATCTTCAGTATTATGTACAGTTCAATAGGAAAACATCAAAATACAGCACAAGCACAGCTCAAACATCCAGAGATATCTACTTTGAGAAATTCGCATCTAAAGTATTGACTGGACTTGCCTGAGGTTAAATCTATACGCTTCTAGACGTTTGGGAAAGGTACAGGTGTTTGCTCAACGCATTCGGCATTGACGCTGGACCATACCGGGAAAACAAATCCCGCATCAAAGAAAAACTACACCGACTTCTTCCAGGTTAGATCAACTTTGTACCTCAACTCGATCCACATCAACCACAATTGATGTTTTCCAACCTGTCATCTAAGATTACTGTTCAGACACTGAAGAGACGTTCGGATGAGATGGAGATAAAGAGAAATGTGGATGATCTTAGGCCTACACAGTTCTCGCGCTAAGAGACAGAAGAGTTGTTAGTCTTGCATTACTGTGCGTTACGCATTAGAGGTGACATCAGTTGTCGTCCAGGACTAAATAATCGCACGTCAGACAGTAAGGAGAGTGCCGAAAATTTTGTACCGCAGAGCTTGTTTCTATTCCTCAGTATTTTGCTGTCTGGAGAAATGGACGGACAGGCTGACGATAAATTTGTGAAGCGAACTGCTTTGAGCATAAGTCAAGACCTGGTGTCCGCAGTGTCGAAACACAAACAGCTCACACCAAAACAAGTTGAACTTGGCCTAGCAATTCATCAGGCAACACGTTAAAGATCGTTGATTAAAATCATCCATCACACAGGGCACTTTCCCAGCTATGACCAGATATGTAGGCTGGACACAGCACTTATAGTTAGAAATCTGCCACATTTCGGAAATTGTAATAATACTCCTGTCTCTTTAAATATATCATCCAACAAATTTGCCAATACGCTGCTGATGACATCGCCATTATCGATGAAACGTTAGATAGTATGGGGACGTTTCATACGACGCAGATTGTAATTTACCAGAAAGATCCCTTAACATCTGCAACAGGAAATACTTCTTCTTGGAAAGTCAAGGTCCTTAAAGGCTCCAGAACTTCATCGTTTGGAAAAAGTCACTCCCCAATATTCTCGAAAAGATCCTAAATTCACAGCCACCTTAAATGAGATGTTTACCTCAGATGATCAAGTGTATGACGATGCTTCTGCCAGAGATATGGCCTGGATTCTCTCTCGCATCATGACTCCAACAGTGGCGATGTGCCAGCGTGGACCGGATTTGTACATTTATACAAGTTTAATATAATACATCAAGATGTAATTTTGTTGGATTTTCAGAGCATTTTTTGTTTGTCTCTCCATAGGGAAACAAAATAGATAAGATATTGCTTACATTTTTTGAGGATGTATGTATATAATATATTCAAATACAGCAAATTTCATCATGTTATCTAAAATATAAAGTTTTGCAATTCTATTAGCATCCAGATTTTTTTTATAATGGTGGCCATTTTGTTTTGGTTGTATAATATCTAAAAGGGCTATACTTAATGGACATCCACTTGAAATATGCCAGCTTCTAACATTCCGTACTCCCTAAAGTGATTCCTAGGCCCCTTTTCAGATTTTGCCTCTAGTCTATTATGTAGCTTTTGTAAGACAGTTTTACGGGTGTCTTGTTTGGGCCGTTGGTGTGGGGGTTATGTCCAAGGTACCAACGGTCGGCTTCACTTTATCCTTGATAGATCTCTCAACAATGTAGTTAGGGAAACTGTTGTTTAAAAGAACTCGGGAGGTCCGCTGAAGTTCGTGGTGAACAGATGTCCAGTCGGGACAGTCAGTGAGCGCCGTCGTGATATTTGCATTAGTAGTGGGCCTTTTGTATCTTACGGTGCATACACAAAGCAAGTAACCCTCTACGGCCCATCATCAGTCAGACTCCACCCCGACGTACCGGTTAGCTAAACAGTTAAAGGAAATCCTAACACCCTACACCCATTCCGGATATAGCCTTATATCTTCTAAAGACTTCTTAGACATCCTGAGAAGAACTCCAGCCCCCGAGGAGAGCAAAATTGCCTCGTTGGACGCCGAATCCCTCTATAGGAATATAGTTGTTGGCAGAACTATTAAATTTATCATCCAGAGAGTCTACCACAATGACAACATTCCCACCTTAGACATCCTTGAACACGCCCTACGCTCTCTTTTTTAGCTGTGCACCAAAATAATATCTTTTAGAAGCCCAAGAGGACACATGTATGTACAAACAGACGTGGTGGCAATGGAATTTCCTCTTGGGGTCCTCTTTACCAATTTCTTCATAGAAACAATGGAAGAAAAGGTCCTGCTGAGAAGAAACTTAGTATCTACTGTAGATATATAGACGACCTCCGCCAGAGACTCTTGGAAGATTCAGGCCTCATTTTTACCACCGAAACAGGGATAACCCGTCATCCAGTAGGTGCCAAAATAAGGAGGGAAGAGGGGGAGGGGAGTGGAGTGTGATAGGGATGGAATAGGTGGTAGTGGTTTTTATGCCTCTGTTTTTTGGCTATGTAAGGACCCCTTCCCTTTCCTCTGGTATAGGTGCAATTCGTTGTGGCTGCGCTGATGGTCGTTGAGCTCCTCACCTCGGGGAAACCACTTGTTTACACCCAAAGCCAACGAGCGAGTCGGCTTCGTGCTTCAAAGCCCGGGAGGACTACGCCTGCGCGAAGCGTCCACATCGGCAGTTTTTGGGGTATATATACCCCTCTTCCCCCAGCGGCAAAGCAGAACTTGATTTGAAGACAATCTGCGAAGATTACCCATCGCCACGCCAATCATCACAAGTCTTGTCAACTCCCGTCGTAGTCTACTCGACGTCAAGTCTTCTCATCACTGCTGTTCTCCGAATGGAAATCATCTTCCGAGTGGGCTGGAACGGTTCTCCCCTATACATCACAATCATTGATTGTTACTCCGTTGCTGTAGTAGGGAGGTCTAAGTGCTGAGTACCTCGCATTACAAATTGTGTTTCTGTCATCAAGATCCGTTGTGCTCTGTAGTGCTACCCTTTTGATGGTTGCCTTCGTATGATGTATTCGAAAATCCTTTAGATATTTTAAAGTTTTCCGTGTTTTGATTTGATCCCAGCAGATATAGAAGCACCCGAACTGACAAGACTCTCTCGTTTAAGTGCCGAGAGAACCTAATTCCTCGTTCGCCCTCACAGGCTACCTCTCTTATACAGGAAAAAATACTTCTTTGTCGCGGCTAGTGCCGCTTAAATTGTTTTTATCGGCTTAAGAAACCTGCACAGCGAAGCTATAGCGGTAATCCCCTACCACACTCCTGGCCAAATGGCCACTTCCGGAAGGGAGTGTGTGGTTGGACATTCCGCATAAATCATCGGAAATTTAAAATTCCCGGCTCTGTGCAGGTGGCGCAAGCGTCTACAACCCCACCTCCCCCTCCCTATCCCCTCCCTTCTTACTCGGCTGCACGGATTGAGCCGTCACTTCAATGAGAAATGAAGGCTTCGCCTGTGGGAGGAGGGAGGGACCCTAAATCTGTGCAGGTTTCTTAAGCCGATAAAAACAATTTAAGCGGCACTAGCCGCGACAAAGAAGTATTATCGGCTGAGAAGAAACCTGCACAGCGAAGCTAAGCATGAGACGAGGATAGGTGGGAGGAGAAGGTGAAGCCCAAATTGTAGTCGAGGACAGGGCTCAAGCCGTTATTACGTGTGTCTCGTATGGGAGACTATTCATCTTATCATTCAGTAGAGGGGAGACAAAAAGCATCAAGTACTTATATCGATATCAATATCAATATATATATATATTCATTTGTTTATTTTTCATAAAAATAATATTGTACAATTTACATAGTGCATAAATTCTATGTAGAATATTGTATCTTGCTCAGCGGTTCCTGGGCCTTCCCCTACCCCTCGGTCGCCCTTTGCCCCCCTTCTTTTGCGAAGAGAGGGGTGGAGCCGTTCCCATGGCGACACATGGGACAGGGGTGATCGAGTGGTAGAGATACCGTGTCTTGAAGGAAGTTGCTGATGCCCAGCCCCCGAGGTCCTGCACCCGTTCCACAGAGTGGGTGCGGAGAAACGCCAGCGATGCCGCAAGGCCTCTGATGTTGTGGGCGTGGGGGGCATGGCCCGGGTCGGCCTTCTCTATAACGCGGCAAAGTAGACGCGCCAGGGACCTCGGGGTTAAGGGGTTCCGAGATTTCGAATTGTAGAAGAGATGATCCTCGGACACCCCTTCCGTGCGTTCCACGTAGTCTTTAAACGCACGGACCGGGCACAGCGGGTGTGGGTTTCCTTCCTCCAGGAAGGATGGTATTCTGATAGGGCCAATCATGTCGTCCGCCTGCTCATTCTTGGCTAGGAATGTAGGTGATGGAGCGAGAGTTAGGGCAGAGCAGTCCTCCTCCAGTTTGGAGGAGGACTGGTGGCGGGTGATCGCCGCCAGCTGTGACGCCCTGTAACCCGTAGCCAGGGCGAGCAGAAAGACGGCACGTTGAAGGAAGTGTTCCTCCTCCATGATGGTCCCTTCGAACGTCAGGTACTGCAGAACACGATGCAAGGACCAGGCTAGGACCGGCTGACGTCTCGGCTCTCTCGAGGCGCGGATCCCCTTCATTAGAAGGTTTCGCGCCCTTTGTAGCACTCTGATGTTCATGCCGAAGCAGAGTGGATCAGCGAGGGCTGCGTAGTGAGCCGAGATCGTCGCCGGTGCCCTGTTGGTGGTGTCAGCTAGCCAAGACAGGAAGTCCAGAACTGTGCTAGCGGAGATGGTCACTATCGCGTGTCTCCGAAGGTTGGGAGGGTTGTTGGATCTGGATGACGGTCGGGACCGTAGCGAAGACGCGGTCTGTCGCTTCCTGGTCGAACAGACCACGGGAAAGGGGAGCTGCTCTCACCACGCCCCGGCGAGCTATCTCCGGGGCCGACCGCGTTGCAGACTGACGAGCTGCCAAACGAGCCGCGGTGAAGGCCCTCGCTGCTGGGGGTAGGGCTGATGACGCCATGTTGGCTGTACCCTCTGCCACGGTAGAGAGTGCCGCCAGGGTGTCTCTGCATACAGAAAACACGCGAATCAAATTAGTAGGGCGAGAAGGATCCCGATCCCCGGAGGGTGTAATAAAGTCACATCGCTCAATTGTAGAACGTATAACATATGCGAGGCCGAGGTCGTTTCCGAACGACCTCGTCCTCGGGCGCTAGTCAAGAGGCTCCGTCCTGGGTGAAGACGCTACCTGAGCGTCTCTCGCCAGGACAGGTCTGGACCCTCTGTATAGATTGAAATATCCCACTCACCTCAATTCTTCCCGCGGGAAGTCCTCAAAGCTCGTGGCGAGCGTCGTCAGCCAGTTCCTCATCATCGCGATTGCCATGACGGTCGAGATGGTAGAGGCAAGGTCTTGTCTGGTCGAGGCCTCCGTCGTCAGCAACTTAGCCTCCGGTTCACTAAGTTGATGGGGGAGGGCGGGGTCCCTGCCTGAGTGCCATAAGCAATCGCGCAGGCCCTCCGGCGCGAAGGGTGGTGGCAGGACGACGGGGAATGATGAAGGGATATGCCGTCGAGGAGGAACCGTCTTGGGTTGGTCTTGGGCCCGCTCGAAGAGAGCAGGGATGTCTAAGGCCTTCTCCCCTTTCTCCTGCGGGAACCAGGCGTTTGGGGAGAATGCTACCGCCGGTGAGTCCCCCGACCTGTCGACAAACATATGCCCATCAGGGTTTAAACGAGGGTTCTCCAGGAGAGCACCTAATGCGTCCAGAGTGTTAGAGGTGGAAATCCTGGAGGGCGTGGAGGCCGGGGCGGAGAGGGGTCGAATCTTTTATAGAACCTTAGCCCCCTCCTCGTCGTTGGCCCACTTTAGGATAACGTCATCTCTCCTCCTCCAGCCCTCCGGTAGCGAGTAGTCGGGAGACCAGGCCACTAGCTTGTGGCCTTCTCCAAACGAGTACTCCCAGGACCGGGGAAGGTCACACCATGAGAAGGGGCGGAACTCAAAAGAGTCCGTCATGGTAGGAGGATAAGGTAAAGAAGAACTGTAGTGGTCCTCCACCCCGTCCAATCCGACGGACGTCTGATTGGGGGGTTCCTCCTGAGAGGGGCCTTCTAGTCCTATACCTGTCGCCGGCACGGAGGGGCGGAGGGAAGGACCAGGAGGGAGAGTGGGAGGGGGGGCTAGAGCCGTAGGTTCAATAGGAGGTTGCTCTGGAGAGGGGTGCGTTATGATTTGCGCGGCCTGAAAGGCCGGATAATGTGATAGGGCCGATTCAAGGACGGGGCCTATCAGGGACGGAAGGAGGGCAGCCACTTGGGCAGCCAGAGTTCCCTCTCTCCTCGTTTCGTCCTCCGGCTCCC
The DNA here is from genome assembly GCF_046742065.1 of Oratosquilla oratoria. NCBI lineage: Eukaryota > Metazoa > Arthropoda > Malacostraca > Stomatopoda > Squillidae > Oratosquilla > Oratosquilla oratoria. The sequence goes on from NC_134817.1 coordinate 44,176,819, forward strand.
TGCCCTTGTGGGGTTTACGGCGAGGAAAAGGAGAGCGAGGAAGGGAGGGTGAGTTGGGGGGAGAGGCTGTGGAGGGTGGGGACAAGCTGAGCGTCCTGGACCTCGGTGAGGCAGACCTCTTTTTCGAGCGAGATTTCCTGCCGGGTTCACGCGAGTGAACTAGGGAGGAAGACGAGTTCGTGGGGGTGCTTGACAAAGCAAGCCGTAAGGGTTTTAAGGACCCTTGATGGTCGGATGTATGGGGCTGCCGAGAGGCCTGAGGACGCTCGGGGACACCATACTCCCGAAGGAGTTCGAGGGCGGCTAGCTTGGAACGGGTATTGGGAGGAGCAGCACGAATCTCCTCAACCCGCGCTTTGCACACAACGCAGGCTAGGGGGTTAAAGCCAGCTTGTGAGAAACAAGGGGCATGGCGGGAGCAGAGGTCGTGGTGGCCGTCTGACGAGATCCTGGCTGTGCAGCCGGATTCCACACACAAGCGTTTGGTCTGAAAATAGAATAATGATAATCATAGACGGGGTGTCCCAAAGGTGTCTGGACACAACACCGAAGGGGAAAAACTGCAGGAGAACAGGTAGGGCTCCCTACGAGAACACAAGAGCACGAGCAGGAACCAGACTTACCGGCATGAAAAGAAGGTGGGTTGTTGAGTGACCGACTCGTCTGGTTCCGCGATGCTAAGTGACGGCTCAATCCGTGCAGCCGAGTAAGAAGGGAGGGGATAGGGAGGGGGAGGTGGGGTTGTAGACGCTTGCGCCACCTGCACAGAGCCGGGAATTTTAAATTTCCGATGATTTATGCGGAATGTCCAACCACACACTCCCTTCCGGAAGTGGCCATTTGGCCAGGAGTGTGGTAGGGGATTACCGCTATAGCTTCGCTGTGCAGGTTTCTTCTCAGCCGATAAAGGCTTTGGTATGGTATGTATAAAAACAGTATTAACGGTTCCCTTCCCTTTCTAGATGTACAAGTCTCCTCCTCTGATTCTGGATACAAAACCACTGTCCATGTGAAATCAACCAACAATAGATGGTGTCTATATGGACAAAATGAGTGCCCCGTAACATACAAAAGGTCCACTATTAATGCGTGTCAGGATGGCGCTCACCCATTGTTCAGACTGGACATCTGTTCACCACGAACTTCAATGGACCCCCAAGTTCTTGTAAATAACGGTTTCCCTAACTACATTGTTGAGAGATCTATCAAAAATGAAATCGACCCTTGGTACCCAGGACATAACCCCTACACCGACGCCCCATTCTAGACATCCATAAAACTGTTTTACAAAAGCTACATGGTATCAGCATATAAAACCGAAGAAAGAGTTATAAAGAATATTATCCACTGCAACGTAAGACCAATACCCGAATATAAATATCTTAAATTTATCATCTTTTACCAGTCCAAGAAGTCTCCCAGCCCTCTATTAAAAAACAACCCCTTTCTTCCCCTGAGCCTCCTCAGAGGAGAAACGTCATCTACATACATACATATGAACAAGTAGACTCTGGAACCCGTACTTTTTATGTATAATAAATATGTATGTAATTGTATATATACATATATATATATATATATATACACACACATATATATATATATATATATATATATATATATATATATACATACATATGTGTGTGTGTGTATGAATATATATATATATATATGTATATGTATAACACACACACACACATATATATATATATATATATATATATGTATGTATATGTATATATATGTATATGTCTATACACACACACACACACACATATATATATATATATATATATATATGTGTGTGTGTGTGTGTGTGTGTGTGTGTGTGTGTGTGTGTGTGTGTGTGTGTGTGTGTGTGTGTGTGTGTGTGTGTGTGTGTGTGTGTGTGTGTGTGTGTGTGTGTGTGTGTGTGTGTGTGTGTGTGTGTGTGTGTGTGTGTGTGTGTGTGTGTGTGTGTGTGTTGAATTTAAAACGTAGTCTTGGAAAATAAGATTTGAGGTGATTTTTTTTTTGTATATTTCGATTACTCTCCTTGGTCCTCGTCAGCAGATACATTGTAAAAGGTGACTTACAAGAGTATATTTATAAAGGATGGGTACTGCATAGGGCGACAAGGAAAGAGTCTTAGGTAACGTGCCCTTGGTGGGGTGTACGATGGTTATTACATTTAGTGACATTTGAAAAAAAAATAATTGTTGACTGGTAATGATGTTATGCAGGTGTTCATTGACCTAAATAACATCATTCTTCCTGTCTTCTTTAATTCACAAATCTCTGCCTCATGCAGTGCCGTGGACACTGTACACTCCCTCGCACAACCTTATTTTTGTTTGTTTTTTGTCATCCCAGAATACCATTATTATCACCCATTGTAAACCTCTCACTTTGCTTTTTTTATGTTTACTTTCGCCTCTCTCCTTCCACATACCTTCCCAAACTCCGTCACTAACTGTTTTACTGCTCTATTATTCGCAAACAATAACTGACTTTCTTCCTATTTCACCCTTACATTTGAAAAATATCATCTAGTACTTTAAATTTATTTTCTCTATTTCATGGAGGTATACTGTTCTGTTTTTTATTTTTTATTCTGAGTTTTTCAATTTGATTCTGTGAGAGAGATTATGCTCTCCACCCAACACTAAATCAATATCAACACACTATTGTCATAGAAACAGGTACAACCACTCCAAAGAAGGCACAAAAATATGTCAACTTATACAACAATGTCCAGTTGCCTTGGTGTACTTAGTTTCAACAGAAACAAGCTACATATTCATGAACACTTTTACTTGATAGTACTTTCTTACTTTGTTTTATTAATTTGATCGGCCTAGTTATGTGACCACTTAGAAAGACAGTATACAATCGTGTTTACAAGATTGAGACATCCCTGAGCGTTTTGTAGTATGGTTATGTCGTTTGTTGCTGATTTTTTATATGCATATATTATATAGTATTTACTTTACACATTTAGGTATTTTTGTACAGAAAAAACACACGTATAACTAAACAAAAAAATAAATTTTTGCGAATTGAAAAACGTAAGTATCATCAAAACTGCTTGTATGGTATATATAAGAAATAGTTAACATACAAATTCAGTAGATGGTTGATTTCTACTGTTCCTTCCCAATCTCTGTAGCAACTTTAATTATATTATTTTTGGCTAATAGTGAAATATCTAATTCATCTTTAGATATAGCAAATATCAAAACTTTAATGGCTGCATTACTAATGGCTGTTAACGAGATTTAAAAAAAAAAAGACAAAATTTTGAAAGAGCACGTAATACAATATATATATATATATATATATATATATATGTATATATATATATATATATATATATACATATATATATATATATATATATATATATATATAAGTGAATATTCAACTAGAGTTGGCAAGATTCTTAGGTGTTCACCGGCTATAAAACTTTACAAGGGATTCATGACGGGTATTTGCAAGAAGGGCGTGACGATTTGCCTACTTGTCGGTCGTTTCCAAAATTCCTGAGCACATTCTTATTCGCGTGAAGAAGCAGCCCCATAGGGTTAAAACTCGGTCTATGGACGAGCCCAAAATCTTTCTCGACCTCGACTGAATTTCCTTTAACTCCTTACTTAAGGTCAAATGATAACCAGCGACAGTTATTCTTTCACTATAACAACACAGTGACAATAATATTGGGTTCAGATAGGACTTGAGGTAGAATTGTTGAAATCGGTTGAGAGCCCAAGACTTACATTAAGCTAATTAAAATTGCCTGACAGCAACTAGACCAATTACTTGAAAACGGCGACACAAAAGCAGGTTTGTCGAGTTACCACCCGATCCTTAATAAAAATAAAAATCAATCATGATTAAGGTCTTTGCTCTAATGACGTAGCTTATCAATTATCTTCTAGCAAATATCAAATGATTTCATTCATCTGAGGATAAAGCTCAGTACTTCAAAAATCGATATCATCACATCGAATTGATAACGTCGACGGAAAAACGCCACTTTGAAAACAAATTACCTCATTGGCTGCAATCGTCATCAAACAAAGTACCTAAATAATTGTGTATTTTCGACTCAACGATCGGTATATCTTTATGACAAAGATTATTTTATTATGTTTTAAACTGACATTTACATTATCAGCACCAAGACTGATTATCATGCATATAGAGTGTAGCCGATAAGTAATTAAATAGTTTATTTTTATCTTATCTTTAATGGATTACATTCAAATTCAATGAAAAACAGAAATTCTCTGTTCGTAAAATATTCACTTTTCTCGTAGGCAACTCGATCAGGCAAGATATTACTGTACAAGAGAGAATTTTATATACTAAAATATTCTATTTTATTTTCTCCATGTGCCTATGATGTTCTTACTAATTTCTTTATCTCTCTCTCTCTCTCTCTCTCTCTCTCTCTCTCTCTCTCTCTCTCTCTCTCTCTCTCTCTCTCTCTATATATATATATATATATATATATATATATATATATATATACCTATCTATCTACAGTATATCTATCTGTCTATCTATCTATCTATCTATATCTATCTATATCTATCTATCTGTCTGTCTGTCTGTCTGTCTGTCTGTCTGTCTGTCTGATAGATAGATAGATAGATAGATAGATAGATAGATAGATAGATAGATAGATAGATAGATAGATAGATAGATTAGTAGGTAGACAGATGGATAGTGTTACATAGATGAGTATTCTATATATGTAATGTATAAAGATGATTATTAGTTTGGGTAAAAAAGATGTCATTCTACGCTCGACAATGGAGCATGCGGTTTCGACGTCACAGGTAGAAAGCGAAAATGTTTTGGATCGATGTCTTAATACTCTATTGATTCATGTCTAACTCTGTCAGATGCATTATCAATTTATATATTATTTTGTAATAATGTCATATCATATGAGTACTATGTTCTCTATTGAGGCAAGACAAATTTCTGTAGTTATTTCGAGGTAAGGGATGATACGTTCTTATCGTTTGGTTCGAGAATTGGATTGGAGATGTTCCGGCTGTGAATTAAGTCTCTTCCTCCCCCTGTCTATGGCGGTGACGCGGGAAGCCTAGACATTGAATCTCTTGGTAATAATTTCTCTTTTATTTCCATTAAAATTGTGAATAATTTGGAATCATGTTTAGAATTTATTATTCTGTTTTATGTTCCTTGCTATAATTATTTTGATTAATCCTATTAACTTTAATGAATAATATTGAACGTTAGATGTGTTTAATTTTTCTTAATTTTCATGATAACGCAAAATTAAGTGGCGGCATATTAATCTATAAATCTTGGAAGAATTTTAATGCTAGGAGTCAGAAGTATTCGTAAGATTCGTAACATATAAGTTGCTGACCTTGCCAGGAATTGAAAGGTAAAGTGAAAGAATTACCAACGAGAATTTTAGTATTAGATAGGATCAATAATGTGAGAAAATGAGGTCAAACAAAGAGGAGGTATGGAGTTTGTAGCGAGACAACCCACAGAGAGAGAAATTCAAAGTCTTACCGTAAACGAGTTGAGGCTGGTGGCACGATGTCTAGGAGCTGAGTACGTCCATGATGTGAATACAGTAAAACAAAATTCATGCGTATTGTGGTAGCTATGGTGCTGAATCGAGATGAAAGTGGGCGATGGGAGACGAAGGAAGGGCAGAAAGAGTAGAGTGTCTGTCACTTCAGAGAGTGAGGAAGAAGGAGAAGAGAAAAGAGAGAAGGGTGAATCTCGAAACAATAAATCTCGATTAAGCGAATTGTGGTTGAAGTTACAGATAGCTAGAATAGAAGCTGAAGTTAAAAGAGAAGAAACTGAGAGAGCTAGGATAGAGAATGCAAACCTTTAACTTCAAGCTCAATTGCAAGAAAATAGACTAGTGCTACCAGACTCTCAACTCACGTATGAAAGACACAGTTTTGATGTGGTGCATAACGCTAAATTGCTACCGGAATTTGATTAATCACAAGTAGATAATTACTTTAGAACGTTTGAAGGAATGGCGAAAGATCATCAATGGCCGAAGGAGTATTGGCCTGCATTGTTGCGGACAAGCTTCAGAAGTAAACCGCTAAGGGTATACGGTGCTATTACGAACTAACTAAGCCGAGTATTCAACAAGACTGTGAGCTGGTATCTGAAGCTTATAGGATAAAGTTTAGGAATTCAAGAAAGCAATTTAATACCTCACACGTTGAATTTAGTAGAGAGAAACAAATGTTATGGGACCACTGGTTGAGATCCCGCAACATTAATGAAGATTATAAGAAAATGAGTTACTGTTGGTAGAAGAATATCTGAGATCCATCCCTAAAGAGATGTCCTTGTAGTTTTAGGAAAAAGAAGTCTCAAAGTTGGAAGAGGCTGCAGTCTTAGCAGATAAGTACAAAATAATAAAACCTGCTGCAGGAAAATTCCCATTTACTCCAAGGGAGAGGGAAGAACATCCAAACATCTCTACCTCGTCAGATGGACCACCTACGAAATCCATAGAGGTCAAAAAGGGTGACTATACTAAGTCATCACAGGGCGTGTCATGTTTCTACTGCAGGAAAGTAGGCCATCTGGCTAGGGATTGTTGGAAGAGGAGAAAGGAGATAGAGAGGGTTAAACCCATAGTAGTATTAAATAGGAAGGACACCCATACATAGGGTAAAACGAAGAGGAAGAAAAGGAGGCCGCCAAAGCAGTGGCCCTCATGAATACCGCTGTCACAGACCGCAAAGAAAAGGATGATGTAAAACCTCACTTGAAAGGGTATAAACCGTTCCTTTTTCAAGGAACCATATCCATAGGGGGAGAAAAGATAAAAATAGTAGCCATCCTGAGAAACTCAGGAGCACTCTAATCAGTAATGCTAAGTAGATTAGTAGAAAAACCAGTAGAAAAAGGTAGTGTAGTTTTAGGCACCCTAGGAGGCCTAGCGAGGGTGCCACTGGTAGAGAAAGATATAGAATCGCCTCTATATGAGGGACAGGCAATGATGAGCCCAGTAGATCAGTTGCCAGTGGAAGGTGTTGAAGTCATTATGGGAAATGAATTAGTAGGTGGGAAGATGTGTCCTACACCCATAGTGTCAGATATCCCAATTCAATTGTTTCGGAAGAAACCGAACAATTTGAAAAAGAGCATCCGGGATTACTGCCAGTGTGCGAGGTCACAAGGGCCATGGCTGCCCAGAGAGAAGGGTCTAAGGACCAAGTACGGCTAATAAAGGTCTTGAGAGGGGAAGGCTGTGGAAAACCTAAATGTGAGGACAGTCTGAATCCCGAAGGGAAAATCCCTAGTGAAAGCTACCAAGTCGAGACATAGACTGATTTGAGATCCCTGTTCTGAGAGGAACGAGAAAATGATTCGGAAGTGTATGACTTGACTTGTTTGTTTATGGGAGAGGAGGTGAAAGCAAGGAGTCTCAGTGACTTGCAGAGAGTTGATCTCGATTTGATGGATTTGTATGAAAGAGTGAGGGGTAGTGAGTTGTCGGAGGATTTATACGTAGAGTTGGAAATACTATTCCACAAGTGGGTGGATAGCACCTGTCCTACTGATGATGCAGTATGGTCTGAAAGACGACAAATAATGTTGCCGAAGGTCTACAGGGAAGAATTTATGCGGTTAGGTTGTGATAGTTCCTTTGCAGGACATATGGGTGTACGAAAAACCTTAGACCATATCTGGCAATATTTCCATTGGCTCAAAATTAGAAAGGATGTAATACAGTACTGTCGCAGTTCTCACACTTGCCAAGTAGTGGGCAAACCTAACCAGCCTGTATCAGTGGCTCCTTTAAAACAAATTCCAATAGGAGAGGAACCCTTCGCTAAGGGAATTGTAGATATAGTAGGACCATTACCTAAAACCAAAGGAGGCCATGAGTATATACTACCTTTATTGGACACATTTTCAAGGTATCCCGAGGCTATACCACTACGTAGGTTACATGCTAAATTAGTCTTACAGGAACTTATCAAATTCCTTACATGATGGAGATTACCTAGAGAATTGCAAACAGACCAAGGGTCTGTATTTCTGTCCTACCTGTCCTAAACCCACACTGTTCCTCACCAATCTACCTCTGTTCTTTTCCTAATCCTTTCAATCAAAACTCTCCCATAACCTTTCCCAACTACACTCAACAAACTGATCCCTCTGAAAATACTACACTCACATGTGTCCTGTTTTCCTTCGTAGAGTGCAACTAAACAGGTGCTCCTTCAGTCCTCAGGCACTCTACCCTCTTTTAGACATACATCAAACAACCTCACCTGGCAGTTCACCATTACTGCACCCTCTTTTTCAGACTCTCCGCATGACACCTATCTAACCAAGGTGCCTATTCGCATATTTTTCAGAGCTACTTGCACCTCATCTTTCTCTTATTTTTACTCCCTTCTCCTCACCCATCACCGTCATTTTTAAGCGCCTCGCCTCCCATTGCGACCACCAATCCCTTCCTATCCTCCTCCACATTCAACAGCTGTGTAAAATACTCCGCCCATATTCCCCTTAACATCTCATCCGTTAAGATCTGTCCATCTTTTCTTCTCTATTTGACTCGCTTCCCCTTCTTCTTTTGAAACACGTGATCATTTGGGAAAGGAATATGTTTGAAAATGCTCCGTTTTCATCCTGGAAATGATTAAAATAAAGATTCTGTTGCAACCATGAATCTCTTCTCCATTGAAAAGGTGATCGTGACACTTATAAAGTATGCTTGCAGAAGTCAGAGTAGAAAGAAAAGTACTGCCCTTTGTGAAATGGAAGGTTCGCGATTGGCTGTTAACCTCCCTTGATGTTGGACATGCGACCCGAGGATGAATAAAGTATACAGGTGACAACCAGAATATAAGAAAGAGATGCATACTCCATGATGGATAAAATAGATGGGTTATAGATCTGTTGCTATTGATGGTATGTCAAGAGGAGAAATGAAATAGCTGATGGAAGCTAGAATAAAAAGGAACAAGACCACGTATTAAAGAGGTAGTTTAGCCTCATCCTCATCAACACAGTAGATTAATTATATCAGTTGCCGTAAACCAGAATGAAAA
>NC_134817.1:44190892-44195892 GCF_046742065.1 Oratosquilla oratoria
CAGAGGTGACTTGATACAGGTCTTTAAGATTTTAAAGGGAATTGACAACATCAAAAGTGACAAAATTTTCACATTGAATGAGAATCAGACAAGAAACAATGGTCTCAAACTGTCCGGAAATAGATTCAATTTGGAAGTAGGTAGAAACAACTTTGCCAACCGTGTAGTTAATGAATGGAATAAACTTCCTGCACAGGTAGTGCAATGTAGTTCAGTTCGAAGCTTTAAGAATCATTTAGATAAATACCTAAGTGAGATGCTGTAATGATTATAATTTATCTTATATTATTTGTTTTTGTTTTGTTATCGTTTGTCTGTCTGATTTTCAATTATTATTAGTTATATGTCAATTTATTATTTACTATTTACCTGTTTGTTTATTATTTTAACTATACCTATGCATATATTTATGTATTTTATTTGTTATTTATATTATTATAGTTTTTATTTATTATTCTATTATCAATATGATTTTTTTTTTGTGCATCCGACCTAGATATGGATCAAAAGGTCTCCTGTCGGCATGCTCCCCCTTTGTAATCCTTTGTAATATATATATTATATATACATATAGATATATAGATATATATAGATATAGATATATATATATATATATATATATATATATATATGTATATATATATATATATATATATATGTGTGTGTGTGTGTGTGTGTGTGTGTGTGTGTGTGTGTGTGTGTGTGTGTGTGTGTGTGTGTGTGTGTGTGTGTGTGTGTGTGTGTGTGTGTGTGTGTGTGTGTGTGTGTGTGTGTGTGTGTGTGTGTGTGTGTGTGTGTGTGTGTGTGTGTGTGTGTGTGTGTGTGTGTGTGTGTGTGTGTGTGTGTGTGTGTGTGTGTGTGTGTGTGTGTGTGTGTGTGTGTGTGTGTGTGTGTGTATGTGTGCAAAAAAATAACAACACGTGATCCAATAAGTTGCTGATAACCACAAAGGAAACGGAAATAAGCTAAAATTCCCAAGCGTTTAGGAGATTTAGTTTCTCTTCCGGTTTTCTTTGTGTTTATCAGCAATATATATATATATATATATATATATATATATATATATATATGTGTATATTATATATATATACATATATATATATATTTATATATATATATATATATATATATATATATATATGTGAGTGTGTGTGTGTGTGTGTGTGTGTGTGTGTGTGTGTGTGTGTGTGTGTGTGTGTGTGTGTGTGTGTGTGTGTGTGTGTGTGTGTGTGTGTGTGTGTGTGTGTGTGTGTGTGTGTGTGTGTGTGTGTGTGTGTGTGTGTGTGTGTGTGTGTGTGTCTGTGTGTGGGTGTGGGTGTGGGTGTGTGTGTATGCATGTATGAATATACATGTATATATATATATATATATATATATATATATATATATACATATATATATATATATATATATATATATATGCATCTATACATATAAGGGAGGGGTTTCTGTTGTATGTGGATCCTTCCAAGGCGTAGAGTTGGGGGCACGTGTCATTCCAGGGCTACTGCAATGAATTGCAGGCTGGCAAAACAATGTAAGGCCAATGGATGAGCATTTGTTGATAACTGGGATCGCTTTTACGGTAAGAATCATCTATATACAAGGGATGGGGACGCACTTGTCTCCCAAAGAATTTCGGTTCTTTGCTGAATCTCTTGAGCAAGAAATAGGCATCCTGCATTTTTTTTTTTTTTTTTTTCGGGTAGATTGCATTGGAGTCGGGGTGGGGGAAGTATCGGAATATAGTTTAGGTAATAGAAACAGCTCAGTGAGAGACTCTGTAAAGATTCGCCAAATAAGACGGAGGGAGGGTAAACTAAAAGTTTACTATACAAACAGGAGAAGAGTAACAAATAAAACTGATTTACTGCGAGGTAAAGCATGCGTAGAGACATTTGATATTATAGCTATTACTGAATCCTGGATCAATATGCATGATAGGCATTTCTTTCTAGAAATCGAGATTGAAAGATATACATATATCTATCCATCTATCTATCTATCTATCTATCTATCTATCTATCTATCTATCTATCTATCTATCTATCTATATATATATATATATATATATATATATATATATATTTATATATATATTATATTTTCACAAGGACATGGTTGGCAGGAATTGGGGAGGAGTAGCACTTCTCGTTGAAAATACAATAAACTGTATTATCAACAATTCGATTAAGGAAGAGGATAGTAAGAAATCTATTTAGGAGGAGATTATAGGCAAGAATAAGAAACTTTTTATTGGCGTCCTATATAGACTTCCTAACCTCAGCTTTGAGCAGATCGATTCCCTGATTCATTAAATTCGCAGGGCTTTCCAGTTAAAAAACGTCGTGATATTAGGAGATTTTAATTATAGAAATATTGACTGGGAAATTTTAGTAGGAGATCAGGAAGCAAAAATTTTCTTAAATGTGGTGCAGGATAATTTCCTAAAACAAATCATTATGATCCTACAAGAGGAGAGGATACTCTGGAGTTACTTTTGACTAATAATGAGCACCTTACTAGTAACGTAATAGTGGGAGATAGTATAGTCGCTAGCGATCATTAAATATAGGATTTAATATTATATGGGAACAATTAAAAAGTACGAATAACGTTCAAGTACCGGACTTCAGGAGAGCCAATTTTGACAAGATGAGAGACCATATAAGACATTTGATCATTTGCGAGACCGATACAAGGGCCTTTGACGGGGTCAGATACATGGTCAGTTCGGATGTCATTAGCCCGGTCGGTTCACTGAGGGTATGCCTACCTTGAGTCACTTTCGGGCGCGGAGTCAACAACCCGGTCAGCGATTTAGATGAAATATATATGAACCTAACACCTTTAACTCTAAATACACAAAATTAATTCATTCCCCTCAAGTCAATACGGAAGACTACTAATACTCCCAAATGGAAGACGAACAGGCTGAAACGTGAGATTAGAATGATAAGAGGACTTTATGTAGGAATAAAAAACGGGGAAACACATCTCAGATTCAAACATAACGATATGGCGAGACTGGTTAAAAAGAATACGCGCACAGCGAAACGTAACTATGAAATTATGGTTGCCAGGCAACCGAGATCCAACTCAAATGGCTTCTTTCATCTCTACAGAACGAAAAATAAGGAAAGAATAGACCTAATTTAGAATTACGAAAATGTCAAGATAGAATCGGAGGAAAAAATGAGTGAGGCGTTAACAAATATTTTCTCTCGGTGTTTACTAATGAGAGGTTAGATAAGGTACCTGACTGCGATCCTATTTTCAGTGAGGATGAAAAACGTAGACTACCTAATATCAGCATTAGTAAGGTAAAAGTAGTCAAGCAAACTGAAAGACTTAAAGCTACAAAATCTCCGGGTCCAGACGATTTCTTTCCGAGAGTTCTTAAAGAGTGTAATTTTAAAATCTGTGACCAGTTAACAGAAATATTTAATAAGTCGGTAGACAATGATTTTATGGCTATTGCTTATGGCAGGCAAACGTTGTTCCTGTTTTCAAAAAGGGAGATAAATCTTCTATAGGCAACTACAGGCTAATAAGTTTGACATCAGTTATAGGAAAATGCTTGAATCAATAATAGTTAATAGACTCGGAGAACACATCGAGAGACATAATTTGATTCGTGACAGCATGGTTTTTCCAAGGATAAGTCATGTGTGACTAATCTTATATTCTTTTACATTAAAGTATATAAGGCGTCAGATAACAAAGATAGCTACGATCTTATTTACCTTGACTTTAGCAAAACGTTCAAAAAGGTGCCCCACCAGAGACTACTAGATAAAATCAAAGCTCATGGCATAGAGGGAAAAGTGTTAGAATGAATTAGAGCTTGGATCAGTGACAGAAAACAAAGGGTCACCATAAATGGTAAAAAATCCAGGCGGGTAATGTTTCTAGTTGGGTCCCCCAGGTCTCGGTTTTAGGTCCCTTATTGTTAATTATGTACATAAACGACTTGGACAATGGGGTTAATAGTAATGTTAGTAAGTTTGTGGACGACACAAAATAGGACGCCAAATTAGGTCAGGAGACATCGCCGAGATTCTGCAGGATGATGAACAAACTGTTCACATAATCGGTAAAAAGGTAAACGAACTTCAATATCTCAAAGTGCAGCGTGTTAAACGTAGGTCTACACAACCCCGAAAATAGATATAGCTTAGATAACACGGTTTTAGAAAAAACTAATTGCGAGAGAGACTGGGGAGTTCTAGTGAGTAATGACCAGGAAACATTACATTACCGCCAGTAATAAAGCTAACGGAGCAATATGTTTTACTGCTAGGACGGTTACGAATAGAAACGCAGAGGTAATTACCAAAATCTATCTAGCGTTAGTTAGACCCATCCTTGACTATGCGGTACAGTTCTGGTCTCCATTTTATAGAATGGACATCAATTCACTAGAATAAGTTCAGAGGAGAATGACCAAAATGATACATGGGCTCAGAAATTTACCTTACGAGGAGAGGCTAAGTTAAGAATCTTAACTTACACTCTCTGGAAAGACACTGAGTACGGGGTGATCTAATAGAGGTGTTTAAGTGGATCAAAGGTTTTAACAAGAGTAACATAATCACGGTCATCATATTAAGATAATAGGGCAGGGCTTGCATTAATGGATTCAAACTAGACAAATTTAGATTTAAGAACGAAATAGAAAAGAATTGGCTCATTAATACGGTAGTCAACGAATGGAAATGGAATAACAGGTGGGAATGGACATGGAAATGCCTAGTGTAGTCCTTATATATTTATATATATATATATATATATATATATATATATATATATATATACATAATTATATATGTATATATATATATATATACATATATACATATAAAAAAAATATATATATATATATGTATATATATAAATATGTATATATATGTTATATATATATATATATATATATACACATACAGTATGTTATATTATATATATATATACACTTACATACTGTGTTATATATATATATA
>NC_134817.1:44200892-44203392 GCF_046742065.1 Oratosquilla oratoria
GAGTCACGGGTCTCTTTCCGAATCTATTCCTGACTGGTTTCGCTTGTAGCTTCTTTAGAGCAAGGAAGAAGCTAGAAGTGAAGCCGGTCAGGAATAAACGCGGAACGAGGCCCGTGACTCTCTTTTTTCACCTTTTTCATATATATATGTATATATATATATAGAATATATATATATATATATATATATATATATACATATATATACATATATATATATATATATACACGAGGTATATGTTTGTGTGTGTGTGTGTGTGTGTGTGTGTGTGTGTGTGTGTGTGTGTGTGTGTGTGTGTGTGTGTGTGTGTGTGTGTGTGTGTGTGTGTGTGTGTGTGTGTGTGTGTGTGTGTGTGTAATATTACATACAAAGGATTACAAAGGAGGAGCATGTCGACAGATCTTTTGGTCCACAACCAGGTCGGATGTCAAAAAAAAAAATAATAATAATAATAATTAGATAAATAAAAATGAAAATAATGATAAATAAATGAACATATAAATACAATTGTAGTAATATAAATATTAATAAATGTAAAAAAAAATAGAAAATAGGTAAATAGTAAATAGTAATGAACTAACAGATAAATTACAATAAATGAAAATCAAGCAAATAATAATAAACAGACAAATAATAACAATCAAATAAACAAATAATATAGAATAAATTGCAGGCATTACGGGATCTTTCTCAGGTGTCTATCTAAATGAATCATAAAACTTCGAATTGAACTACATTGCTCTGTCTCTGCAGGAAGTTTGGCAAAGTTGTTCCAACCCACTTACAAATCAAATATATTTCCTAACGGTTTGAGGCTATTATTTCTTGTCGAATTCTCATTCAGTGTAAAAATTTTGACACTTCTGATGTTGTCAATTCCCTTTAGAATGATAAAGACTCAAGCCACCTCTGAGTCTACGCCTTAGAAAAGCAGATTCATATGTTTTAGTCAATTTTCGTATTATTTATTTTTATGTTTCTAATAAATTTTGTGGCTCGCAGTTGTATTTTTTCCAGTCTGCCATTGTCTTTAATGAGATTCGGTGACCATACTGAAACAGCATATTCCATATGTGGACAAACTAACGATTTATATAGCTTGTTGAGAGATTGATCTTTTTAAATCAAAAGATCGCGCAATCAGTCCTAGAATCATATTTGCTTTCTCAATATTCACTTTTGTTAACGAATTTCTAGATAACTTGTAATCGTACTTACTGTTATTTTTACCTATGTACATAACCTTGCATTTCCTTGTGGAAAATTTCATTAGCCATTTTTCAGACCATTGCTATAATTTATCTAAATCTTTTTGAATGTCTAATTGGTTTAAATGATTATTTGCCATTCCGCACAGATTTGTGTCATCAGCGAATTTGGAGACAATAGATTTTAGTCAGTGGCCTATATAATTTATATATAATAAGAATAGAAGTGGCACAAGAACGGAACCCTGAGGAACTTTACTCGTAACATTTTTCTATCTATAAGTTTTTCCATTTAAAACAACTCTCTATTTTCGATCATTCAATGAATTACTAGTCCAACTAAATAGGCTACCATTTATTCCATCTGAAGCTAATTTAGTAAATGGGGGATGGTATCAAAAGCTTTTGCAAAGTCTAGATATATTAAAGCTATATTGTTTCTTTTGTCATAATTTAAGATGATTGTGTTGTAGAATTCGAGTAAGCTAGTCACGCAAGAACGTTTCCGTCTGAATCCATGCTAGCTATCATTTGTCAAAAATTTACTCTCTAAATGATGTTCGATAGCATCTCTGATGATAGTTTCCATCCTTTTTCCTACGATTGACGTCAAACTTATAGGTCTGTAATTATTTGTTTTCTTTTTGTCACCTTTTTTTAATACGGGAGTAACGTTAGCTAACTTCCATTCTCTTGGGACATCTCCGGATATGACGGATTTCTCGAAAATAATTTCTAATGGAACAGCAATCTCATTTTTCATTTCCTTTAAGATTCTTGGATGCCAACCGTCAGGTCCTGGTGTTATAATATCTTTATTTTTTTATCTATACCTTTCATTTATTTATTTATTTTTAAATTTACCGTAGTGAGTAAGTTTACCCTATACTTTTCACAGGTTCGAGTTTGGAGTTCACTTTGCGGTGTTTCGTTTACGAATACTGAGCTCTTGTAGCCTGTGTTGGTGGCCATGGTGTCGAAGCACATGGCCCCGATCTTGTTCCCGATGCCCCACTCTTGGACAGCAACAACCAGAGCTTCGGCGATGGCCTTCCCCGTTCCAGAAGGCAATTTAGGAACTGAAATCAGCTGTTCCTTTCCATTACCAGAGACCAAGATTGGGATCCTGTCCACCTTTTCTCTCCCGGTTATGTCAGGTAATATTTTACCGTCCCAGTGCAAGACGAGAGAAGCGTCGATAGCAAAGTTCTCCCGGATGTACTTAGCCCTGTCTTCCCTGAACTTTACCCTGGCACGGCGAACGGCGCTTCGGTAATGGCCATTTGGTCGAC
>NC_134817.1:44230892-44235892 GCF_046742065.1 Oratosquilla oratoria
GGCTAATAGACAGCCATGGGGTGAGGGGGAGACATTTCTATTCACCTAGGTTAAGGTGTAAAGCAGGTTATTGAATCATCTCTCTCAATGCAATATATTTTTTTTTCACTTAAATTGTATTTGTACCCCGCGAATCATGTTCGCTGGATCGTGAGATTAATCAAATAAGTATTCCATTCTGTATTCATGCAGGGTTTTAAGCGTATGAGCCTGAGAGTGGATGGCGTTCGTATTTGCTTGTGTGTATGTGACTGTGCGAGTTTATTCATTTAACTCTTTCGTCCTGTTTTAGTAATCTATTCCCTTTTTTTTGTGAGTTGGGAAGTGGTCTCTTCCTATGTTTTCGTCTTTTTTTTTAGTTGGTATTATGTAGATTTGTTCCAGTATATGCAACACAATTTGATACAGTTAAAAGTAACTCATCTCTGACTAGAAAAACAGAAATGATTCCCAGTTTGTTTTATAAACTAAATTCATAATCAAGGTGGCACACAAAGATTTAAGAATATGTGTATCAGTAAAAAGAAGAGATATATAAAATCACCAGGCGGCACTTGGAATATAAGGAAAGTGCCACCTTGTACAGAAGGGGCTAAGTGTATTAGGGCAAGTATTAGAGGTCATCGTGTGATATAACGTCGCCTTGTTTTAAATCCCTTCAATTGAAAATTATGTTTTGTTTTGTTTTGTTTTTTGTTTTACCTCCCTAATATTTTTTACTATATCACGCTTTCCATAGATATATAGACAATCACCATAATGACAGCTGAAACAGAGTATACAGGATATATACAATTTGCATGATGTATTGATACAATTCTTTGCTTGTGCGTAATTTAGATATGGGTGTACATGTATGTGTGTTTTTTTAACGTGTAGTCTTTACTTGCTGCAAAACATTTGGTGACATTTAACTTTTATTATATATTATTCAATACCATTTAGATTCGTAAATACTTCGAATACGCAACATCAATATAAATTATTCCATTTGTCTATTATTCTATTTGGAAGACTGTATACTTTATGTCCATTTTATATATCTAGTTGAAAATTTGTCCTCTTTTTCAAAATCCCGTAGTGTTTGTGTTTATGTATCTTATATATTTAATGTGTAATACCCTATGTGTGAGTTTGTATGCATAGGAATATGTATGTATATAGATGAAAAATACTGATGTTTCTGCAATTATGATATTCATCTTGATATGTTCAACTTCTATAACTGCAGACTTCTGCGTGGTTTAACACTGAAATACTTCTTTTAAAAATCTTAGTGCAAGATTTTGGAGTATTTCCTGTATATTGATAACGTTTCTTCCATTTCATACATCAAGTTATACACATGGAATTGTAATGTTATGAAAGGTATAGACGAAGGTAGCTCAAACACGAGAGGAGAAGTCACGCAGAGTAAGGGGTTGACAAAACATTGCAAATCCTCGTTGCGGAATCCAACGGGAGTTGATCTAGATGAGAGGATAGCATTTTTTGTCTCTCCTTCTTCTTCTTTTATTTCACAAAATAAACTTCAGTTGTTTGAAGATGTTTAAAGTCTGGGGCTTATCCAATAATTTCTGTGCTGTTTTCATTATATTTTTTCGTCATAGGTGTGTGGTGACAAGTATCAGTGTCAGCTTTTGAAGTACCATCTTTAAGATACAGGCTAAATTCTTCCCTATTAAGACATCTGCTTTCTCTTCAAGCTCTGATGAGGAACTGTCTTATATTTCCTTTATCTTTTAGGTATACTACATAAATATTTTATCATTCTCATTTACGTTTCTTACTTTCTCACATTTCAACTCCATCTCTAACCACTCCCACCAATCCCTTTTATCTAGTTCTTCACAGCATCCACTCTATAATTATCTCAATATTCTCATTCCGCCCACATATACCTTCACTCCACATTATTCCTCTCTGTGTACCCTCCTGGCAACGTGATTCAAAGAACTCTCACTGTTGCTCTCAGAGCACACTGACGCTCTCATTTACTTTTTAAGAGCATTTGAGACGCAGAAGCTTTATGGTATTATTGCATATCCACTTGAAAAATTCGAAATTAATGAATAGCTGGTTAAAATACCGATGACTGAAAAAGAATTATCAAAGAAGAGAAACTAAACGGTGTTTATTTTTTTCATATCATCATCATTTGTATCCTTTTCATCTATTTTTCATTAGTATTATAATTTTCTTTTATTCACTTACTTGCTTATTTATTTATTTATTATATATATATATATATATATATATATATATATATATATATGTGTGTGTGTGTGTGTGTGTGTGTATGTGTGTGTGTGTGTGTGTGTGTGTGTGTGTGTGTGTATGTGTGTGTGTGTGTGTGTGTATATGACAATCTCCATGACCGTTGCCCAGGGGATTCGAACCCGCTGCTTCTGGACCCAAAAGAGGCTCCATAACACTCGCCTTAGACCACTCGACCAAGTGACGATTAAAAAAGTATGAACTCAGAACCTATCTGGTTCCCGAGATTGGGGAGGGCGCTAACTGCTCCCCCATATAACCCCCGTTTCACCATACGGCCAATCGTACTCGTGGGAGTGGTAAGGACCGGAACGAATTCCTTTCACTCCTCTCGCCATCGTGACTATATAAGAAATTTGCTAGTAACCAGCGACATCAATCAGACAATCTCCACGGTTTTAATCGTCAGTTGGTCGAGTGGTCTAAGGCGGGTGTTATGGAGCCTCTCTTGGGTTCAGAAGCAGCGGATTCGAATCCCCTGCGCGACGGTCATGGAGATTGTTTGATTGATGTCGCTGTTTACTAGCGAATTTCTCACACACACACACACATATATATATATATATATATATATGTATATATATATATATATATATATATATATGTATATATATATAGTTTTAGCTTATGTCAAATGATGTTATTCAGGGAAGAATTCTTGCTAAAGAAGGCATTGACAGATACATAGATTATGTAAGACTGAATTACTTTGACCTCTTCCTACTCTTCTTCTCCTTCTTTCATCCTCCCCCTCTTGTTCTTTCTCTTTCTCCCTCTCTTCCAATTTCACCTCCTTCTTTTCTTCGTCTTACTCTTCTGTTATTCGATCTACTCCATTTTTTTCTTCTATTTCTCTTTATCCTCTTCTCCCTCTTCCTTGTCCACATCCTTTTACTCCATATTTTCCTCTACCTCCATTTACCCCTCCTGCTTCTTTTCCTCTTCTTTCTCCTCTTACTCATCTTCCCCCTCCTTTTACTTCTCCACCTCATACTCCTCCTGTTCATCATTCACTTTCACTACTTCCTCTTCCCTTCTACCCCCCCCCCCCGTTACTCTTTTTCTTCTTCTCTTCCTCATTCTGGTTTTCTTCTCCCTTTGTTAAATTTTCTACATTCTTATTTTTTCTTTCAATTATTCAACAACATCTTCTCACTTTCCCCCCCAATTGTTCGTCGTCCTATTTCCTGATCCACGAGTTAAAAATGTTAAGGAAAGAATTTACGATTATGCATCTTTCTAGGTAAGTAAACGCCTTGCCAACTAGAACGAGAGCGAGTTTCGCTACAATGCAAAGAGCGTGGAAGAAGTTTGCATTAAACATGAGATCGAGAATAGTCTTACGATATACATTCGGTGCCTCTGAGGTCGGGAATGACGTGACGCTCTTTCAACTTGGCACATATCATCGGATCCGGGATGGCTGTCATGAAAAAGAAAATATTGACAAACTCGATTGTTCTGTATCAAACTATTAGTTATATTAAAAAGTTGAAAAATATTTCGAAAACTACAAGCCTTTGTCTTTAGCTGAGGGAACTACTTGTATGCATATACCTCTCCTTCCTTTTAAAGAGAAGTGGGTAACCAGGTTACGCAACCACATTTCACCAAGCCCACATCCCATTTGTTTTCCTTTTTATCTTAGCTCCTTGTGGGTGAAGGTCATCCCTACCCCAAACCAACCCACTCTTGTGTCAAAAGCAAGGAAGTAAGGCATAGTAGCTTCACAACAGGAACTGAGAGCCAAAGCTGATTTACCTCCATTGCTTCATTGTATAGCGACCGATACTCCATGTCTACTCACCAGGGCACTGCAACTAATGAACTTGTTATTAATGATCAAATAAAGTAGATATATCAAGATTATTGAGTGAACTCTTTACTGAAAGAAGTCTTTTATATTCGATTTGTAAGTGAAATTATGTAACAACCTTGCCAGACATCTACTAAAAAGATGCCAGATGGCACCGCATAGAAACAATATCACAAAACGTTGAATTTTTTTATCTAGGCCTCCAATGGAAAGAATTCTTGGATAGTGTCTTTTCCCACTTCGGGCCTATAAACTAAAACAAACTTGGTATCCTAATGAATACTATTGTATCGTGAGTTTGATCAAGCTGTCGATATGAAGAAATACTTGTCGAATGGTTCTCCTGAATAAGATACAGATACGATGGAAATAGATTACAATACCTGCTTTACATGAAGCTTGTGTTAGAGGATGAGATGGTCTCTTTTGTACAGCTCACTGAGTTGTAGTTGGTAGCACTCTAAGCTCGGGTCTGTCATATGGTGCAAGGCCTTTGGTTTAAATTCCGTAGGAAAAGCAGTATGATCTCCACCCTTTGTGAACATTTCGCCCTTGGACGTTTGGGCCAGCATTCTCAACCTTTCCCAGTGTTCAATCCCCCCCCTTCTCCTCCTCCTCTCCTCCTCCTCCTCCTCCTCCTCCTCCTCTTCCTTCCCCCCCCCTTCTTCTTTTCTCTCCCCGTTCCCTCCTTTCCCCTTATTTAATCTCAAGCATATGTATCTCAACTTATACTTGAAAAAGCTGTAATAAGCGAAACGTCGTACAAATAAAGGCTCCGTCCTCATATGGTGTTTAACTCGTCAGTCTTGTCGGCAACTGCCACTTTCATGAAAATATCCTCTACTTGCCACACACTTTCTGGCGAGATATATTTTTGGTGATCTCTTAATTAGCAAACTCGGTTGAC
>NC_134817.1:44240892-44250892 GCF_046742065.1 Oratosquilla oratoria
CATCTCTGCTCTATCCTTTACTCCCTCCCACTCCTCCTTCAGCTTCTTTTCGTACTCCTTCTCCTTTTCCTTTTCATTCAAGGAGTTCACTCTAAGAACCTCCCTACCTTTTGTCCCTTTCCTCCTTCTCCATCTATCCTCCACTCTCAGCTTACCTTCCACCAAAAAATGATCTGATATTCCCCCACCCTCTCCCCTTAGCACATGTACATCGTTAACTCTTCTTATCATAATCCTATTTACCACTACATAATCCATTAGCGCTCTATCTACCACCCTTCCCTCCACCACCCTCTCCCATGTGTACTTATGCTTGACTTTCTTCCGAAACACTGTATTTGCTATCATCAACTCTCTTTCTAGACACATTTCCACCATCAACTCTCCACTACGATTCTTTCCTGGAACTCCACACTTCCCAACCACTCCATCGATTGGACCATTTCCCACCCTAGCATTAAGGTCTCCCAGTACTATTACATTGACATTTCTTCCTAAACCCTCTATGCACTCATTTAAATCTATCCAAAAGGCCTCCCTTTCTTCCATGCTCTTCTCACTGCCAGGCCCATATGCACTTACAAAGACCCACATCTCCTTTCCCAGTTTCACCTTCATCCACATTATCCTTGAGGAAACCTCCTTCCACTCCACTACACGTTTACCTATCTCCTCACTTACTAGAATAGCCACCCCTTCGCTCCCTCGTCCTCTCTTCACTCCTGATAACCTCCCACTTACACTCCCAAACTTACACTCACCCTTCCCTTTCAACTTAGTTTCACTCAAAGCCAACACATCCATCTTTCTTCTCACAAACATACTACCTATCTCTTCCCTTTTACTCTCATCTGTACCACATCCACGCACATTAAAAGACCCAAACCTTAGGGTGCTGGCCCGAGGCCCTCCAGCACCCCTTATGCCTTTCCTTTTCTTTTTAGGAATCTGCCCCTTGGGGCTACAGGGAGAAGGATGCCTAGTCCCTCTCCCCGTCCCTTTCTTCTTGCCTCTTACAATCCAAGTGGGAAACTTGGTGGCAGTATTCTTTTCCCCCACCACAGGGAATTCCCCCATCACAGAAAGAGAATACTCAGAGAAATGGTACAGGACAGCAACAAGGGGTTGGGGGACAGCATAACGGAGGGACAGTCGTAGCATAAAAGTGTCATCATTTCTCTATGAACAGAATTTCTTCTATCATAGACAAAATGATGTGTGGCTCTGGTCCGTAGGGGCGCCCCATATAGACCCTAAAGTATCGACTGCATGCTACTTTGCCACAATAACAAGCAGCCAATACCCCAATGTTACTATGAATCTTAAAAACTAATCTAAAAGTCTAAATATATAACACAAATGCTTTAGTGAGAAAACTGATTGTGTTAAAAGATAACGAATGATAACCACTATGCAAAACTAAGTTAAGAAATTATTATCTTATATGGTTCCTTTCATAAGATTACATTTCAAGTTATATTCCCTATTTCCTGGATGTCTTCTTACGAAATACGAGTCCCTATTAAGGTATATGGGTTTCACCATGAAAAGATATTCTCTGGTAACACCAACATTACATCAAGTTGTGCACCCTATCAACGAGGTATTTCTTATAAAAGGAGCCGTTGGGGGTGCATTCCGGAGACTATAGTGTACTCTTGACACAGATTTTTATCAAAATAACTACAGTTCCTTTTTACAACGTTAGAGAAAGAGAGAGAGAGAGAGAGAGAGAGAGAGAGAGAGAGAGAGAGAGAGAGAGAGAGAGAGAGAAAGAGTAAAGAGAATGAGATATGGTTAAAGAGTACATCAAAGATGGAAAGACAGGAACCAAATGATAGGAATCAGCTGACAGGCCGAAAGCCAGACGCTGTCTCTGTTTCATTTTCTGTCTTTCTCTCTTTCTCTGCCTCTGTCTTTGTCTCTGTCCCTTTCTCTGTCTCTGTCTGTCTCTGTCTGTCTCTGTCTGTCTCTGTCTGTCTCTGTCTGTCTCTGTCTGTCTCTGTCTGTCTCTGTCTGTCTCTGTCTGTCTCTGTCTGTCTCTGTCTGTCTCTGTCTGTCTCTGTCTGTCTCTGTCTGTCTCTGTCTGTCTCTGTCTGTCTCTGTCTGTCTCTGTCTGTCTCTGTCTGTCTCTGTCTGTCTCTGTCTGTCTCTGTCTGTCTCTGTCTGTCTCTGTCTGTCTCTGTCTGTCTCTGTCTGTCTCTGTCTGTCTCTGTCTGTCTCTGTCTCTGTCTCTGTCTCTGTCTCTGTCTCTGTCTCTGTCTCTGTCTCTGTCTCTGTCTCTGTCTCTGTCTCTGTCTCTGTCTCTGTCTCTGTCTCTGTCTCTGTCTCTGTCTCTGTCTCTGTCTCTGTCTCTGTCTCTGTCTCTGTCTCTGTCTCTGTCTCTGTCTCTGTCAAAGTCTCTGTCCATGTCTCTGTCCATGTCTCTGTCCATGTCTCTGTCCATGTCTCTGTCCATGTCTCTGTCCATGTCTCTGTCCATGTCTCTGTCCATGTCTCTGTCCATGTCTCTGTCCATGTCTCTGTCCATGTCTCTGTCCATGTCTCTGTCCATGTCTCTGTCCATGTCTCTGTCCATGTCTCTGTCCATGTCTCTGTCCATGTCTCTGTCCATGTCTCTGTCCATGTCTCTGTCCATGTCTCTGTCCATGTCTCTGTCCATGTCTCTGTCCATGTCTCTGTCCATGTCTCTGTCCATGTCTCTGTCCATGTCTCTGCCTATGTCTCTGCCTATGTCTCTGTCTCTGTCTATGTCCATGTCTCTGCCTATGCCTCTGCCTATGTCTCTGCCTATGTCTCTGCCTATGTCTCTGTCTATGTCTCTGTCTATGTCTCTGCCTATGTCTCTGCCTATGTCTCTGTCTATGTCTCTGTCTATGTCTCTGTCTATGTCTCTGTCTATGTCTCTGTCTCTGTCTCTGTCTCTGTCTCTGTATATGTTTCTGTCTACGTCTCTAGCCATGTCTCTGTCTCTGTCTCTGTCTCTGTCTCTGTCTCTGTCTCTGTCTCTGTCTCTGTCTCTGTCTCTGTCTCTGTCTCTGTCTCTGTCTCTGTCTCTGTCTCTGTCTCTGTCTCTGTCTCTGTCTATGTCTCTGTCTCTGTCTCTGTCTCTGTCTCTGTCTCTGTCTCTGTCTATGTCTATGTCTCTGTCTCTGTCTCTGTCTCTGTCTCTGTCTCTGTCTCTGTCTCTGTCTCTGTCTCTGTCTCTGTCTCTGTCTCTGTCTCTGTCTCTGTCTCTGTCTCTGTCTCTGTCTCTGTCTCTGTCTCTGTCTCTGTCTCTGTCCCTGTCCCTGTCCCTGTCCCTGTCCCTGTCTCTGTCTCTGTCTCTGTCTCTGTCTCTGTCTCTGTCTCTGTCTCTGTCTCTGTCTCTGTCTCTGTCTCTGTCTCTATCTCTGTCTCTGTCTCTGTCTCTGTCTCTGTCTCTGTCTCTCTCTGTCTCTGTCTCTGTCTCTGTCTCTGTCATTGTCTCTGTCCATCTCCCTCTTCAACAGAGTTAGGATCACATTTATGGCACCTAATTTAATTTAATTCCTTCCTCTTATGTTTTCATGTGCTTCAAAAGGCTGCAAAATTACACCAAAGAAAGCAAAGCTGTCGATATCTCGCTGAGTCTTGTTCCACAGTAAAAGAAATAATGATAAATAAATAAAAACTAATAAATAGTCACGAATGAAAGTCAGAAGAGAAGAGAGTTCTCAAGGCACTCGATGAAGAGTCCTTAATAACTTAAAAAAAAGTAATTGTCACAATACCTCTGATGTTCAAAGCACATAGAACTATTAATAGTAATAGCCTTAACCTCTAAGCGCCTCAAGCCTTATAATGTCCACATCAATCTTCTCCTTCACCTTCTCCTCATTCAGACAACCTCATTATGATGACAATATACCTGTGGTCTTATGCACTTTGTATAACACTGAGCTACCGATGCATATGATAAACTACAACTAAGGAAGGACAGACAGTCCATGATATACTAGTGCTACACATGTCCGACTTTGCATTAAAGCAAGACCGCTCCCCAACTAAATAATACACATGGACTGGAGCTTATAGCGTTAGGCATTCCAAAGACTAATGCAGTTGTATATAAGTATTTTCCTAATAACATTCTGAATTGTATACTTTCTACAACTCGAAAAGAAATGCCATCGTGGCTTGCTGAGTCATAGAGCCTGGATTTTGCATATGGGCAAACTTGTTATATAATTATTTTTCTTTATGCTTATTTATATTTATTTCTTGATGTATTATTTAAATACATATCGGAATCAATTAACATTACCCTTCAAAAATAAAACCCAAAAACCTTATAGTAACAGTCGGGTCACATCAGTTACTGACATTAGATCACAGAGCACATTCTGTCACGTCACTTATCTTATGAATATATAAAATCAGATTGTCGGAATAGTTACTATTCCCACCAAGGTGAAAAAAGTTAAGAG
Source organism: Oratosquilla oratoria (assembly GCF_046742065.1). Classification (NCBI taxonomy): domain Eukaryota; kingdom Metazoa; phylum Arthropoda; class Malacostraca; order Stomatopoda; family Squillidae; genus Oratosquilla; species Oratosquilla oratoria. The sequence continues at coordinate 44,245,341 of NC_134817.1, forward strand.
ACCTTGAAATCTGCAGACACTGGTGCTCATGTCAATATTGAAACTTGGGTAGCCGATCGTCATAATGACATCGGCTACCCAATTTCATATACATATATATATATATATATATATATATATATATATATATATGTATGTATGTATATATATATATATATATTGTTATGCCAAGACTTCCCAGGGCACGATGATCCCCGAGTATTCTAATTGAGGGCCCCAATATGGCGTAACAAAGTCCGAATTATGAGAGAGGACTTGGGCCCTTAAGTTATGTGTAATTACCAGTCAACTGTTTCTTAAGAGCATTCCACTATATTGTTTCAAATAAAGAGCAACAAAAGAAAATAGATTTAATTATAAATGAAAGCTTATGCATGACAGAACAATTCCAATTTAGAATAAGATGCTGCCGGCGAATGAGAATTGAAACATGGCAAAGCCGGCAGCTTTTTAACAAGAGTATTAAAGAAAATAAAGATCTTTGCACAAGTATAACCATTACCATATAGACAGACACACACGGAATATAATAATCAAATTAATTTACTCACTAGAGACCTAACTGCACTGGAACTAAAAATGTTTAATCTTACTTGACACAGGGTATTCTCACCAGTTCTTACTAGATCGGTCCCTCCAGGCTACTCAAACTAACTCGCCTGGCCGACCGCCCACGTCACCTTCGGCCACCAATAAAGCAAAACTAAAGGCATCCACATTCTTTGTTACAAGATACAAATTTATATCTGACTGTACATGACGATTACATAATTATTCATGTACTAGTGCGTTTAAGCATTCACATTACACCACCATACAAGGAATACATTCATCGTACCTTCGAACAACGTATCACCTAGCAGACGACAGTAGTCGTTGAAGGCGAACGGACAATAAACTTGCATAGTACATGGTTTCATACATAATACATAGTTTCATACATAGTACATAATACATACACAATACATAATTTACATAATACATAGTTTATCATAGACAAAATGCACTCTTGCATAACAATACATACATATACATATATACATATACATATACATGTATATATACATATATATGTATACATATATATATACATATATATATATACATATATCACAACTAACACCACAGTCGGACGAAAGAAAGAATTGTGTGAGTGAAACTATATATTTCGATTGCTAACTGCAATCCTCTTCCTCTTCACTTAGTACAAAGTGGAAGGAGGATGCTATCTTAAATAGCAAACTTTTACAAAAAGAAAGGGAACTTGGACTACAGCATTGAGTCTGCCACTGACTTCTTGTCCATCCTCAAAGGCGTCGATGCCAAAGGGGATATCGCATCCCTCGACGCGGAGTCTCTCTTCACCCACGTGCCCGTGTATAGGACCATAGATTACATCCTACAGGTAGTCTACCCTGAGGATGGCCATGCAAAGCTGAAGATCCCCAAAAATCTCCTACGCCAACTGCTGGAGATTTGTATCAAGGAGGCCCCTTTCTATGGTCCCAATAAGCAACTCTACAAACAAGTTGATGTTGTGGCTATGGGCTCGCCCCTTGGAGTCCTCTTCGCCAATTTTTTCATGGGGATGGTGAAGAGAGAGATCTTCAGTACTACCAGTAGGCCTCCCATATATGTTCGTTACGTAGACGATATTTTCGCCCTCGTGAGGGATCGTAGGGAGCTTGAAGACCTGAGGAGCAACCTACAGCGCGTCTCCGGCTAAACTTCACTTCAGAGAACAGCATCAGTAAGCAGCTCCCTTTCCTAGATGTAAAGGTTGAAACCAGTTCTCAAGATTTTAGGACCGTTTTAGCACTGTAGCGACTTGGCCCGAACCCACGCAGAGCTCGACAGAGCAACGCAGGTCCTGGTAAACAATGGCTTCTTTAATAGAGAGTTGCAAATCGCCATCAACAGGCACCTTGACAGATGGTATTCAACCCCAGCAGAAAAGCCAGTAGGAGAAGCCAGGATAAAAGTTTTCTACAAAAACACCATGTCCACCCATCATAGAGCCGACGAAGAAGCCCTTAGAAAAATCATCTACAAAGACGTGAAACCCACCAACGATAATGACAAAATATTTATTTTCTATAAAAACATGAAGACATCCCAACTCCTTATTAAGAACAACCCCTGCCAGAGGACGCAGGAACTTCAACGTAGCCATCTCGTGTATGAATACTCCTGCAGAAAAGGGAACTGTGAAGCCCTCAATGAAACATACATAGGGATGACTATGACGAAGCTCACGAGGCGCCTCACCCTTCACCTCTCCAATGGCGCTATCAAGCGACATCACGAAGACGTACATCAGACCCCACTGACAAGAAAGAATTTGGAGGAGGGCATCACTATTTTACAGACAGAAACAAACCACACACTCCTTCATATCCTAGAAGCCTTATACATAGAAGATAAAAACCCTACCATGAACTGACAGACTCCGGACCCATTCACTATCCCCACATCAAAAGACATCGAACTCCGTTTTCGGCTAACAGCCGCTAGGCCCGAGGGCGGAACTACGCGTCCTGATTCCTGATTGGCCAACAAGATCAGCACTGTAGTGTTTGTGATCTGTGTATTGTGTATTTATAATCATTTCCCAAACACTGTAGTCATTAGCACAGCAAATGCCTAACAGTTAGGCGAAAGCTTTGCATAAAAATTTAGAAGAAAATTCCCATGCCTTTACAAATACCACCAATGCTATTTGGCCAGGTAACTAGAGAACTTAGCACGACAGCGCGCCAGCATTAGAAAAGTCGACAATGTCAGAAAAAAACTAGTGAACGCAAAAGCTACTGCAAATTTTAATATGACATTTGCCTAAAAGAGGAACTACTACCCAACTATAGCAATATATATATATATATATATATATATATTTATATATGTATATATACATATATATTCATATATATGATGTATATATATACATATATATATACATATATATATATATACATATATATATATATATATATATATATATATATATATACATGTAGAACACTAAATGGGTCCCAGTGATTACAAATACATTTTAACAACCACAAGACAATTTAATTCTAAGCCATCAATACCGACATGCAGAAATTTAAATGTGGTACTGCCAAAGACTCGAACCCAACATCCTCATGACATGTGCGGTAGTGACTTACCGACTAGGCATCTCTCTTGATAGCCTAGTTGATAAGTCACTATCGTACTTGTCATGGGGATGCTGGAGTTCGAGTCCTTGGCAGTACCATATTTCAATTTCTGCATGTCGGCCTTGATGACTTAGAATTAAAGTGCATTGTGGTTGTTAATATATATATATATATATATATATAAATATATATATATATATACATATATATATACATATATATATATACATATATATGTATATATGTATGTATATATGTAAATATGTATATATATACATATACATATACATATACATATATATATATATATATATATACATATACATATGTATATATATACATATATATACATATATATATATTAGGGTTATGACTCAGAAAAAAAAGTTTGCCTGGTACAAGATTTATTGAACATTTTGGTGCTAATCACGAAAAAATAACTCATTTTGTTCAACTTTGAAAATATGTCCCCCACACAAGCTCTTAATTCTTTGAAACATTTCAATAACGGTGATACTGATGCAAAGAAAATCTCAAACTATATACTGTTGGTAACAACAAACCGATCACATAAATACTTGTCTTTTTTGCATATTTTACTCAGTTCTTCCATCACTTTCACAGCTCTCTCTGCTATCATGTTCGTGCGTGGTACATCAAGCACTGATGGTGACCTGCTCCAGTGATTTTTCAAGCATTTCAAGGCAGCGGCACATCCCAACTCGGTAATACCAAGGAGAAGGTCATCATAGCTTGTCTTCTTGAATATTTGATTGGTGAACCATGCTTCTTGCCAGCTGTTGGCGATGAAACTTGCTGGACGCTCCAAAATATTACGCCATGATGGCAGTAAAAAGTATGCAATGAGAGTATAAATTGCCCTCGAATTCCATCGGGCACTGTGTAGAGAAGGCAGTTTTCGCCACTTGATAATCGGGAAAGAAGCATGTTTCTTATAATGCTGGAATGCTTTGCAAAGTTCATACAAGAAATTGAACTCATCCCTCCAGCCAGGGTTCTCATCCCTTTCTGTTTGTGTCTCTTCCACATACTCACTTTGTAGGTGATCATAGTTTTCCAACAGTTCATTGACAAACTTGTAGTTCAGACTCGGTTTGGTAGTCGTTTCAGAAATGTAGAAATCAAGAACGTGCCTCAATATTCTGTCCAATATGTGATGCTGACACCCAATGTATTGAGGCATGTCTAATCCTTTTCCGTTCATTGCTCTCTGTATTCTCGCAACAACACCATTTGATCGTCCAGTGTTTACAGCAGTCGTATCACATATGATAATTTTAGTGCTTGACCAGGCATCATATTCATCAATTACTTTCTCCAGTGCATCATATATATCTTGCGAAGATCCACTTTTGCACCTTGCAACCCCTAGTCTAATATCCCTAGTTGCACTTTTGAGGCAGACCACTTGGTACTCTTGTTTTACTAGCCTTTTCCCATCAAAGTGAAGAGAAAAATCCTTCTCTTCCTTCAAAAGGGACTTTATCTCATCCTTCTTTTTTTCTGCTAGTCTGATGACTCCTCGCCATACTCCTGATTGTGTTGGTGTAGGAAGAGGCACACCTTCTTCTGCAAGACTTGCACAAACTTTAGATGTCTTGTTGGTAGACAAAGACTGGCGACTCACTAACTTAGTGGCCTGGTGTGTGGAAGACAGTTTCCTTCTTTTAACTGGCTCTGGCTCATCATTAGCACTGTCCTATTACACTGCTGACATTGTCACCTGAGTTACCAGATTCATTATCATCATTAGATGTACTAGCAAATTGTTCATGTGATATTGGAACATGTCTCTGTCTTTTTGAAGGATGTATGGAAGATTTAGGCGCTGGCTTGTGAGTGGTGTATCCAACCTTTCCATCTGACTCCACTTGTTTGTGATAAAGCTCTTTATCTTCACTACAAAGCCAAACACCATTAACTTTAGTAATGTCAAATATATTCTCCATCCCATTCAAAAAGTCTTCATTTGGTCTACGTTGGTTCTTCTCATACAAAAGTATCAGTTTGGCCAGTTGTGCTTTTATGGCTTGCTGACTGAGAGTAGGAAAGCTGAATTTGCCCCACAACTGTAATAATTCTTCACAAATCCGTTGTATCCTAGTACTTTTCAGTTTGTCTTCCTCCAGTAAAATGTGGTATCTTCCCAATATATGCCGATTTTTAGGTAGCCTGATGAAACTTGTTAAGCATTCAACATATGGAAGATCACGCCGCTTTGTATGAATGGATGATGGCCCTTCTAGCTGACTCGACTACCCTTAGTCAGCTAGAAGGGCCGGACGTTGAGTGAGTGAGTGAGGGAGTGAGTGAGCGGTGTGAGCGAGTGATATTACTTATCATGTATATGGTGGCGTATACAATTTAAAG
>NC_134817.1:44268392-44270892 GCF_046742065.1 Oratosquilla oratoria
GGTTTCGGGATGCCGGTGGCGAATTTAAGTCCCAAGCTGAGCACTTCAGTTTCGAAGTCGGACAGCGGCCTGCTGGAGATGTTGGTGATGAATTCCAGCAGGGCTACATACAAGGACTACTAACCTCGGCACTTTGCGACCCTCCCAATCCTACTTTACCCAAGAGATACTTTCGAGCGTTGGAGGCACTCGCCAAGGACCCCGCCGTCAGGATCACCACCGCGGACAAAGGTGGAGGAGTGGTGGTGATGGACGCATCGTCCTACCTACATAAGATGACTGACCTCCTAAGCGATGAAAATACTTACACCAAAGTCACCCAGGCGAAAGTGGACGTCGAGACAAGTAACTTCCTTAAGGCAGCCAGGAGGATTCTTAGGAAATCAGAAACTGGTAAGTGTTTACTTCACCTCCTGCCAAACCTCCCACGTCCAGCCACCCTGTATGGGCTCCCAAAAACCCACAAGCCCAATATACCCATGAGACCAATTACATCAGGGATCGGGAGTGCGCCACACAAACTGGCAGGTGCGCTGGCCAAACATTTGTCTCGCCTTTTGGGTACCATCAGCGGTGCTCATTTGAAACACTCAGGTGACCTATTGAAAAGAATTAAGGACGTTCCTGTTCGCAACAAAAAGCTGGCCAGCCTGGATGTGACCTCGTTATTCACCCGTGTCCCGACCCTTAAAGCGATTGACCTCCTTAGGGCTAAAATCACTAGTTCCCACACTGACCTCCCTATTCCCCCCAATGACTTTGTGGATTTAGTACAGCTTTGTGTCCAATTTAATTACTTCAAATTCCAGGACCAGTATTTTCACCAAAGTTTTGGCATGGCCATGGGCTCTCCTTTGAGCGCTGTCCTTGCCAACCTGTTCATGGAATTTTTAGAAGCAGGGCCTTTCTCAAATATCGTTCCTGGCAACGTAGTATGGCTTCGCTATGTGGATGACATACTATTAATTTCCCCCAGACGGTTTGACATCCCCAAACTCCAAGCGGCTCTGAACGAGGTTGAGTCATCCATCCAGTTCACCTTGGAGGAAGAAATTAACGATTCCCTTCCATTTTTGGATACCCTTATTATCAAACATGATAATTTTTTAAAATTTACAGTCTACAGGAAACCAACCAATAAGGACGATTTGACTCACTTCCTATCCCACCATGACCTCAGTATTAAAAAAGGTGTAGTCATAGGTTTCTACCTCAGAGCTCTCAGAATTTGTAGCCCTGAATTCTTAGAGGACGAGTTTAGGCACATAAAGGAGGTTTTTCATAAATTAAAATATCCAGAGTGCATCATCCACCAGTGTAAGAAAAAGGCACTCAAAATAATGGAAGGGCGGGAACCAACAAAAGATCCAGCTAGGAGGCTTATCCTTCCAGCCAGCAGCGTCACCGCCACCCTCACCCGGACACTTGGGCGTTGCAACATTCAGGTAGTGGGCCAGTCCAGCAGAACTATCAAAGAGCTTTCAAGAAGGAATGACAGCCAGGACGAGATGTGGGGAAAAAACGCTGGTGTCTACCGCATACCCTGTGCTGGATGTGATAAAGTATACATCGGCGAGACTTCCCGTGACCTGAAGACCCGGATCCGGGAGCATCGCTACGATTCCCGGAACAACATCACCACCAACGCCTGTGTTATCCACCGGAACACCAACGACCACCTGATGGATTGGGATAACGCAGAACTTCTGTTTAGTGAACCAGATAGGATGAGGAGAAAATGCCTCGAAGCGGCCGCCATTCAAAGCTTCAAAACCATTGAGCAGAACAGAGGCATGTTTAACATCGCCCCTCCTATAATCCATCTGTTACCCGAATTAAATAAATGTATGAAATGTCCCCCTTAGTTCACTTCACCAAACTGTCCGAAATGTCCTCCTTTGTCTCCACCAAGTCCCACCCGTCCCCCTCCTCCCCTCCACCTACCACCCACCCCTCCCTGATAACCTCTCCCAGTTCCTTCCCTGTTGGCTTATATGTGCTCAGAGTGTGTGTCATGTCTGTACTTGAAAAAGCTGTAACAAGCGAAACGTAGTACTAATAAAGGTTTCGATCTCACAAGGTGTTTATTCTCACAGTCTTGTCGGCTTTTGCCATTGTGATTCATATATATATATAGATAGATAGATAGATAGATATACACAGACACGTGCATATACACACGTACACACACACACACACACACACACACACACACATACACACACACACACACACACACACACACACACACACACACACACAGACACATACTCTCTTTAGTAATTTCGCATCGTCTGCAAAGAAGTTCATATAACATTCCACACCTTCATCCATATCATTTATACAAATAGCAAGCATTATCGGAACCAATGCAGAGCCTTGTGGAACTCCACTTATCTTCACAATTTGAGTTATTGTCTTTAAGTACCACCCTCATTTTTCTTCCTTCCAGGAAATCTTTCATCTCTTCTAATAACTTTCCTTGTATTCCACCTATTAT
>NC_134817.1:44275892-44278392 GCF_046742065.1 Oratosquilla oratoria
ATACGAGTGTATATATATATATATATATATATATATATATATATATATATATATATATATATATATATATATATATATATATATATATCATTGAATGAAATGGAAAGCTTGTTGTGACAAAGCTTTTTGTCAATCTTCCCTCTCATTCGATAAGTGACTTTGCCTTTCATAGGCAGGAGACCGAGTAATTCGCCGTATGCCATGATATAGAAATAGGCATAGTATACATACATACATACATATATATATATATATATATATATATATATATATATATATGTACATACTAGTCCTTATAGTTACTGGTGTGGGAAACCTCCATGTATTTTCATGTGAAAAATTAATAAGCTGCATTTTTTTGTGTTGTTTGAGGTCACATTCATATTTGCTTTTCTATGCAGTTTGATTATTTACCATATACGTTTGTTAGTATTTATTTCATTATATATCGAAGACTACTTTCTGCTTATTACTTTTATTCTGTACAGTTTGTTTGATTCATTCCCTTATTTCTACTTAATTGGTGAAATTCCTTCGTTTTCACTTGATACTTGAAGATATTTTTTAACATAATGGTGACCTCAAACACGACAGCACCCAACTCATTAGTTTTATCAGCTTAACAAACATGAACATCTTTTTGACCGGTAACAGATAAATGTATGGAATCAGGTAACTAGAAGAAAAAAATACGAAAAAAATATTGAAGGTAGCATACATAGAGAAGAAAAACTAGTAACCAGCGTAGCGAAGATATTTGGAGATTGTGTGGAACGGGACCAAGAAGAGAGCGAGTCACCGAGATGTTAACAGGCACTAGTGACTACGAGGCAGCTAAGATTTTCAGGCGATTAATGGGATGAGAGCTCTGGACCACATCTAAAGAACATGAATGTCACTCTGTGGAAAGCATCCAGCTGAAATGTTAGAAATAAAGTACTTCTGCGTTATTTTGAACTGTCTTGTGTTTAGCAAGTTAATCCTACTCTCATATTTTCAGATATTTCGGGAAAGAATATCAGCCTAAATATTTCTGTTCCTGTGAAGTGATATAGTTGTAACATATAGAGTTCTAAAGCAAAATTCCACCGAATCAGGCGTTGATTACCTCTGTCATATAAATTTTTTGGAGGAATATACATAGGATTCAAACAGTTTGATAGACTCTATTGCAGCCAGACTTTCTTATTCCCTAATGGAACAACTTTATTGAGCTTTATTTTTACCCAAAATAAGCTTATGTATGTAATGCATCATCATGATCTTCATTAGAACAGCAACGTCTTCACGACTTGCAAGTGAAAGAGTTTGGAACAATGAAGAGCTTGTACAACAGGCTTGCTCATTAACAAGAGTTTTAAATTTCTAAAAGGGTCATAATGAAAACAACACAAATTTTCTATCCTTTCGTAATAAATCTGTGAGCATAGTGACTTGGTTGTTGTGTGGTGGTCTAAGTGCTGGATGGTTGCCTAGGTGATAAATGCAACGTGTGCGAACTGTAATGGTGTTGAGGGATAAATGACGGAGTAGGATAGCAAAGTCGGTAATAGGTGATGGCATAGGTAGTGGTGGATGACGGTATATGTGATGTTGGAAGGTGGTGGCCAAGGCGGAGGTGATGGGAGGATGTGGTATGAGTGGTAGGCAGTGGCATGGGCGGTAGATGGTAGCATAGCATAGTTTTTTGTTGTACTACTGGGGTTCTAAGTGTTGCAGCCTAATGTTCACCCTTATCTAACATAAAGCATTTACGACTTACGAGTACATAAATACATATATATACCAAGGCTTTTTCCCCCTTACAAGGGGGGTAGCCAAAAAGAAAAAGGCATAAAATCATTCCCACCCATTCCATCCCTAAATACACTCCACACCCCTCCACCCTCCCTCTTATCTTAGCACCTTCTGAATGACGGGTCATCCCTGCACCTTGTCCACTGCCCTGGGTCAGAAGCAGTGTCGTAAGACGCAGCACATCCACAGCAAGGCCGCTTCATTAAATCGGCGACCCCCCTCTCCGTCCCCCCATTGCATAAAATGAGAGGACGGGGAGAAATCCCTTCGGGCTGCGTCAACTTTTGCTCACACATACTACCTCACCCCCCATCCACCAGCCCATTCCACCTCATGCTATCACAACATCATCCATATACAACCATTCTCCATTCACCCCTGTCTTCTGTCCTCTCCCGTCCTTCCTCAACAGACATTCCCCTCTTCCCCAAAGCCCCCTTCACCCCATCCACCCACCTCATCCTAGGACGTCCCCTCATGTTCACTCCCTCCACATCTGCCTTCCACACCTCTTTTACTAGTCTTTCTTCATTCATTCTTTCCATGTGTCCAAACCATCCTAATATTCTTTCATCAACCCTATCTCCCAGCTCCTCTTCCACCCCTGTTCTCCCCCTCACCTCCTCATTTCTCACGCTATCTAACCTACTAACCCCCATCATACTTCTCAGACACCTCATCTCAAACACATTCAAACTCCTTC
>NC_134817.1:44280892-44290892 GCF_046742065.1 Oratosquilla oratoria
TTCTAAATACATGCGAATGACAGCCTGCAACGATGACTGTTTCATTGAGAGCCAGTAATTTTGTCAACGAAATTCCATTTTATTTCAGGTATGTACACGTGTCTGTATAGGAATCCCTACTGAACGAAACATAACGCATACAACAATTTAATGTCATGTAATTTTACCGAGTCGATAAGGAAACACAAGCATCTGAGTATTTATATGATTTTTTCAAATAAACTTTTATTCGTGATAATAAACTTCACAAACTCATTTAGGTATTTATTTCTCTACTTATTTAATTAATTGTGTATTTGATTCTCTAGCTATCTATTCACTTTTTTGTCTATTTAAGTACTTATCTATTAATCTGTCTATATATCTATTTATGCTGTTTTCTATTCATTTAATCATTTTATTTTTTCAACTTATATATTTCTTAATTTCTTTATTTATCTACTTTTTCGTTCATTCATTTATCTTTTAACATGATACAGTATTACAAAAGGTATCCCCAAGCTCAGCAAATGAGCACGCGATGCAAGAATTTCTTTTTTCTAACAGTTTTTGAATGAGGTTTCGAAAAACATTTTTTTTAGCATTCGCCATTACATACATATCCCTAAGCTTGTATAAACACATCGCGCTTGAACACACATTTGTATACGTATTCGAGTGGACTTGAATACAGAATATTGTTATTATTTGTATATATTCGTGTGTGAGGTTTGAGAGGATTTGTAAGTGATGTTGTGGGATGGGTGTAAACCACGAGAGGTCATTAAAAAACGAACAAGAAAATAAGATATAGATATATTCAGGTCAAATGGCAAGGCAGTCCGGGTTGACCTCTCCCAAAAACACGCACACGGGCACGCGCGCGACACACACTCACACACACACACACACACACACACACACACACACACACACACACACACACACACACACACACACACACACACACACACACACACACACACACACACACACACACACACACACAATGACACACACACACAATGACACACACACACACACACAATCACACACACAATCACACACACACACAATTACACACACACACACACACACACACACACACACACACACACACACACACACACACACACACACACACACACACACACACACACATGGAAAAGGAAAGGGAAAGAAAAATTGAAAATGAAAATGAAAAACGAAATGGAAAGAGTAAAGGGTAAGTAAAGGGAAAAGGAAATGAGAATTAAAAGGGAAAGGGAAATGTATAGGGAAAAATAGGGAAGAAGGAACCAGAAAAAAGGAAGGGAAAAATAAAAGGAAAAAGGGAAAGGAAAGAAAAACGGAAAAAGAAAAGGGAAGCGAAAGGTAAAGGGAAAGATAAAGGTAAAGAAAAAGTGACAAGTAAAAAGGAATCAGGAAATGAGAAGGAAAAGGGAAAATAAAAGGGAAGAGATAAGGAAAGGAATCTGCAAGTCCTCACACCTCCATCCCCTTCCTTTTATTCATTTTTACCTTCTTCTAAGAACAGTCTATTATAAATCTACACCATATTAATGTTTCTTTACCTGAAAGCAACCAAATGTATCACACGTAAATTCAGAATGAATTAAGAGATGAGTGAATTAGACAACAAATTCTGTGGCTGCATGCCGTTTCCAGCACCATGAGTAGAAAAATATTGGGTTATTTTTCAACAAAATATCTCAATTAAACACAACCGGGCTTTTAGGAATGTGTAGGAGTTAATCAAATTGAGTCGTAACTTTATGAAGGATGTAGAATGATTGTTCTTTCTAACACGCTTCAATATTTACATGTTATCAATATGACAGCAATCTTAGAATTAAAAAAAAAAATCACCGCAAGACTTTCTACAACTGGATCTTATCAACGTCATCGATTAGGAGCTTCACTTATACGCCATCGCAATTCCCTAACGTTTCTCCGACCAAGCTTCCAGTCAGCCACCCTTCCCATTCCATAGAACTCTCGGCTAGTTTGGTTGAGCTACCCGAATGTTGCCTGTCGTAGAGACAGTCTTATGAATGACAAAGTTTCATTTATCGGTGGATTATCAACCACCTTCTGAACATCAGCCATGAAATTGATCGCTTAGCCTTAGTATATAACAAAGGATTACAAAGGCGGAGCACGCCGACAGGGGACCTTTTGGTCCATGTCTAGGTCGGATGCGAAAAAAAAGCATAATAATAATAAGTTAATAAATAAGAATTATAATAATGTAAATAACAAATAAAATATATAAATAAATGCATAGGTATATTTAAATTATAAACAAACAGGTAAATAGTAAATAATGATAAATTGACATATAACTAATAATAAATGAAAATCAAACAGACAAATGATAACAAAACAAAATCTATGAGCAACTACTCAGAGAATTCGGTAAAGAGATTACATTTCTTCACGACTATCATTAGGTTTCATAAGTTGTCATAACTATGCACCCCTAGGTCACATATTTGGAGCAGAAATTCTTTAGAGGTTTTAGGCAGGTATGACGTCGTTTGCACTAAAATGGCCCTTGACATCGCCATCGTCTCCCCTGACATAGTTCACTTTATCCATCCTCATGAGAAATCTAATCCAGCGTTTCTGAGTTCTGCATCGGTCCAAGTCCCAAACTAATCTTGCAGTAAGGTCCATCTCTCGCCTCTCCACTGTCTCACACAACACAATATTCCACCTTAGACACTCTCCAATCACTCTTCGGTACACGTTTGAAGGGCTTTTACGAATGTCAAGCATTTTGAGGTGATATGAGCTTGTTGCTGTATATTTCTGGTCACTAGCATAATCCCTGAGTTTCTTATTATACTAAATAAAAATATTTGTCTTCCGAAATTTTTCTTTTCCTGCGGCCAGCGGCACTTGGGGCAAATTGGTTACATCGCCCGGTCGGCTGGCGGGCATAAGTGTATATTCGAAGAAGAAGAAGAAGAAGAAATCGTAGAAATCGAAGAAGAAGAGGAAGAACTCGAAGGAGAAGGAGAAGAAGAAGAAGAAGAAGAAGAAGAAGAAGAACTCGAAGAACTCGAAGAAGAAGAAGAAGAAGTAGAACTCGAAGAAGAAGAAGAAGAAGAAGAACTCGAAAAACTCGAAGAAGAAGAAGAAAAACTCGAAGAAGAAGAAAAAGAAGAACTCAAAAAAGAAGAACTCGAAGAACTCGAAGAAGAAGAAGAAGAACTCGAAGAAGAACTCGAAGAAGAATTCGAAGAAGAAGAAGAAGAACTCGAAGAAGAACTCGAAAAAGAAGAAGAAGAACTTGAAGAAGAACTCGAAGAAGAAGAAGAAGAAGAAGAACTCGAAGAAGAAGAAGAAGAAGAACTCGAAGATCTCGAAGAAGAAGAAGAATAACTCGAAGAAGAACTCGAAGAAGAACTCGAAGAAGAACTCGAAGAAGAACTCGAAGAAGAAGAAGAACTTGAAGAAGAACTCGAAGAAGAAGAAGAACTTGAAGAAGAACTCGAAGAAGAAGAAGAACTCGAAGAAGAAGAAGAAGAACTCGAAGAAGAGTTCGAAGAAGAAGAAGAACTTGAAGAAGAACTCGAAGAAGAAGAACTCGAAGAAGAAGAAGAAGAAGAACTCGAAGAAGAAGAAAAAGAACTTGAAGAAGAAGAAGAACTCGAAGAAGAAGAAAAAGAACTTGCAGAAGAAGAAGAAGAACTCGAAGAAGAAGAAGAACTCGAAGAAGAAGAAGAAGAAGAACTCGAAAAAGAAGAACTCGAAGAAGAAGAGGAAGACTCGAAAAAGAAGAAGAAGAAGAAGAAGAAGAAGAAGAAGAAGAAGAAGAAGAACTCGAAGAAGAAGAACTCGAAGAAGAAGAACTTGAAGAAGAAGAACTCGAAGAAGAAGAACTCGAAGAAGAAGAACTCGAAGAAGAAGAACTCGAAGAAGAAGAACTCGAAGAAGAATAACTCGAAGAAGAAGAACTCGAAGAAGAAGAACTCGAAGAAGAAGAACTCGAAGAAGAAGAAGAACTCGAAGAAGAAGAACTCGAAGAAGAAGAACTCGAAGAAGAAGAACTCGAAGAAGAAGAACTCGAAGAAGAAGAAGAACGAATGAAGAAGGAGGAGGCTAGAAAGGAATGGAGAGAAGCCAAAGCAAAAGCTTTAACAATTCGCAAAGTTTTGAAACAAGGAAAAGCAAGTAAAAAAAAAAAAAGTTATTACTTAAAGGAAAAAAAAAAGAATTAAATAAATATAAAAAGGGCGTTTTGAACGGAAATTTAACACCAGCACAAATCGCCTATATAGATGACTTGCGAGAACAGCTAGATGTTGACAAGAAATAAAATGCAATATGATTTTGATATTTTATTTTCCTAAAAAGGGGCGTAGCCCAGGGCGCGCAGCGCCGCAGGCCAACCCCCCAGGCGTAGCGGGGCCGGCGCAGCCGGTGGGCTTGTACTTAATAAAAATAAAATCTGCCATTTCCCAAGATGGGGCGGGCCGGTGGTAAATTGGTTACATCATCGCTTGGCAGGTGGACGATCATCGTTGAGCCATGGACGATCATCGTTGAGCCATGGACGATCATTCTCGACCCGTGGACGATCATCGTTGAACCATGGACGATCATCGTTGGGTCGTGGACGATCATTGTTTAGCCGTGGATGATGATCGTTGGGCCATGAACGATCATCGTTGAGCAATGGACGATCATCGTTGAGCCATGGACGTTTAGTCAAGAATGCTTATCGTTCAGCCGTGGACGATCATAGTTAAGCCGTGGAGATCATCGTTGAGCCGTGGACGATCATCGTTAGGCCATGGACGATCATCGTTGAGCCGTGGACGATCATCGTTGAGCCGTGGACGATCATCGTTAAGCCATGGTCGATCATCGTTAAGCCGTGTACGATCATCGTTGAGTAAAGAACGATCATCGTTGAGCCATGAACGATCATCGTTGAGCCGTGGACGATCATTGTTGAGCCATGGACGATCACCGTTGAGCCGTGGACGATCATCGTTGAGCTGTGGATGATCATCGTTGAGCAATGGACGATCATCGTTGAGCAATGGGCTATCATTGCTGAGTCAAGAACGATCATCGTTGAGCCATGGACGATCATCGTTGAGCCATGGACGATCATCGTTGAGCCATGGACGATCATCGTTGAGCCGTGGATGATGATCGTTTAGCAATAGACAATCATCGTTGAGCAATGGACGATCATCGTTGAGCCGTGGACGATCATCGTTGAGTCATGGACGATCATCGTTGAGCCATGGACGATCATCGTTGATTCAAGAACGATCATCGTTGAGCCATGGACGATCATCGTTGAGCCGTGGACGATCATCGTTGAGCCATGGACGATCATCGTTGAGCCATGGATGATCATCGTTGGGCCGTGGATGATCATCGTTGACCCGTGGATAATGATCGTTTAGCAATGGACAACCATCGTTGAGCTGTGGATGATCATCGTTGAGCCGTGGACGATCATCGTTGAGTCATGGACGATCATCGTTGAGCCATGAATGATCATCGTTGAGTCAAGAACGATCATCGTTGAGCCATGGACGATCATCGTTGAGCCGTGGACGATCATCTTTGAGCCATGGACGATCATCGTTGAACCATGGACGATCATCGTTGGGCCGTGGACGATCATCGTTGAGCCGTGGATGATGATCGTTGAGCAATGGACGATCATCGTTGAGCAATGGACGATCATCGTTGAGCAATGGACGATCATCGTTGAGCCGTGGACGATCATCGTTGAGTCAAGAACGATCATTGTTGAGCCATGGACGTTGTTGAGTCAAGAATTATCATTGTTCAGCCGTGGACGATTATCGTTAGGCCATGGACTCTCACCGTTGAGTCATGGACGATCATTGTTAAGTCAAGAACAATCATCGTTAAGCCATGGTGTCAAAGTTCTCGAAGGTGCCAAAGTTCTCGAAGGTGTCGAAGTTCTCGAAGGTGTCGAGGTTCTCGAAGTTCCAGAAAGTGCCGAAATTATCGAAGGTGCCGAAGTTCTCGAAGGTGCCGAAGTTCTCGAAGGTGCCAAAGTTCTCGAAGGCGCCGAAGTTTGCGAAGGCGCCAAAGTTCTCGAAGCCGCCGAAGTTCTCGAAGGCGCCGAAGTTGTCGAAGGTGCCGAAGCTCTCGAAGGTGCCGAAGTTCTCGAAGCTGCCGAAGCTGCCGAAGGTGCCGAAGTTCTCGAAGGTGCCGAAGTTCTCGAAGGTGCCGAAGTTCTCGAAAGTGCCGAAGCTCTCGAAGGTGCCGAAGTTCTCGCAAGTGCCGAAGTTCTCGAAAGTGCCGAAGTTCTGGAAGGTCTCGAAGTTCTGGAAGGTCTCGAACTTCTGGAAGGTCTCGAACTTCTGGAAGGTCTCGAACTTCTGGAAGGTCTCGAACTTCTGGAAGGTCTCGAAGATCTCAAAGTTCTTGGTGTTCGTAGACAGCTCGTTCCGGCGACCCCGTCTCACTGGCGAGTTGTCATCAACATACGCCATGAAAAGTCTAAGAAGTGTATAACTGGGATGAGGCGATTGGTCGAGAGTTTTAGCTCATTCCTGGACTTCCCGTCCTCGCATATGAAAACCAGTCTTCTGTTAGAATAAAGTGTATTTGTAAAATTGTGTGTGTGTGTGTGTGCGTGTGTGATGTTTCCCTTCGGGACATTTTGGGTGTTCCAGGAAGGTTTATGGGGGTGATGGTCTTTGTCTGTGCGGGAGATTTTCGTCAAATCCTCCTAGTTATAAGAGGGGGAGGAATGAATGATGAGCTCGAATACTGTATAAAGTCCGGTTATTTCTGGGACGACCTTTTAAAGTTGGAAGTAACACGTAACGTAAGACTCAAGGCAGATGACGCAGAGAACAAGATATTTGAGAAAAATCTATTGGCTCTGGGGAGAGGGGAGAGTGGACCCGTAAAACTTCCCGAGAAGTTTGGGATTGTCGTTGAGACCCGTAAAGAGTTAGTGGACAAAGTCTATCATAATTTAGAGGAAAATCACCTGAACGCTTCATATTTCGAGGAGAGGGCTATCATTTCCCCCACAAACGATGATGTCGACAGGATAAACTTGATGGTCTACGATAGTCTGAAGAACCAGAGAAAGTGTACATGAGTGTTTACACTGCAATGGGAGAAGTAGCGGACATTCAGACATCCCTCTTCACATGTTGAGACTGATAGTAGGAAGTGTCATCATGGTTATGAGGAATATATGCCTCCCAAGTTGTGTAATGGGTCCAGAGTAATAGTGACTAATCTTCAAAAAAATATCATAGTCGGAAAGATCTTAGGCGGTACACACAGGGGTGAACATGCTTTACTCCCCAGAATTACTCTGGAGTCTACTGATACCACTATACCATTTAAGCGGAAACAATTCCCAGTTAAGCTTAGTTATGCGATGAAGATAAACAAATCTCAGGGGCAGACATTTGATAGGTGTGGAATATTGCTTGATTCTGCACAGTGCTTTGCCCACGGACAACTTTATGTCGCCTGCTCAAGAGTTACAAGCTGGAATTCTCTCATCATATACACAGGTTGGGAAAAAGTGAACGACGATTTCAGGATGAAAATACCACGCAATTGTGTGTATAAAGAACTTTTCGTTGAGAGTCTTTCAGAAGAAGATAAACCTCCTGAAGCGGTCGTAGTTTCTGACGACCAAGAAGTTGCTTTGGCCGAAGAAGAGCAGGACCAAAGCATTGTCGAGATACCCAAAGAAGTGTACACGATCTCAGAAGAGGAAGCCGTAGATATGTTGCTGCCCGCGTCGTACGATTTGTGCTACGAAAGAGAAGAAGAGGTCGACCCTGCCTCCAGTTTCTCTATCTCTATCAAGGAGGAGTTGGAAGAGAAAATCGAGGAAGTTAACCAAAAAATAGACGAGGTCAAAAAGATGCTAAAAGAGAACAGAGATACCACCACTGAGAGCAACAAGAGGTGCAGCGACGACGACGAGGGATAATCTTCTACTAAGAAGTAGTGCCGGCGGCTTTAAGGTGAAGAAGTTGTAGATGACTAATAAGACACAAATTTTTATCACTCATATTTTATTTTGACCTTTTACAAATGTATAGCAAGAGGGCGTAGCCCTAGGGTGCGAAACGCCCACGAGCGAAGCGAGCTGCGCCGCATGCCAAGCACCCACGCAGCCAGGTGCTTGTTTTAATGCAAAATTTTAATAAATTACATCTCGGGAGTCTTCTGGTTTTGGTAAGCTTCTCACTATTCACTATGATATTGAGCCATGTGTTGTAAACGTGATCAGCAAGCATTGCCCTCTCGGATGAGATCGTATTTGGACATACAAGTGTCTTCTAGTAATGTTGTTGCTCGTTTGGAATCTTTATGTTGATTCAGGTATACAATCAGCTACAGGATTTCGGCTAAATCTAAAGTAATAATAGTAGAACTATTTCACCAATATCTATCTAAATAGATTAAAGAGAAATAGTCAAAAGAATCAGCTATGTTACCTGCTCGGTTATAATTGAAGGAAAAGCTTAGCCACAGTGACCCGTCACGAAGGAAAAGCTCATTGTCGTGGTCAGTCACTGGTCACTGAATAACAAAAAATCTTGGTCCCACGTGGTCATTGCTCTACTGGCATCCAATTATCCTCTTATCACTACACTCTTTCTCGTATTCCTTTGTGTAACTCATGCTTTTTTATCAATTACAAATTGGAAAGTAAGCTCTACCTACTGCGGAAGCAATCTAACCTTTTTTACATGTACTTCCGGAGCTGCGAGCATGTTCGTGTATGTGTGTGTGTGTGTGTGTGTGTGTGTGTGTGTGTGTGTGTGTGTGTGTGTGTGTGTGTGTGTGTGTGTGCGTGTGTGTGTGTGCGTGCGTGTGTGTGTGTGTGTGTGTGTGTGTGTGTGTGTGTGTGTGTGTGTGTGTGTGTGTGTGTGTGTGTGTGTGTGTGTGTGTGTGTGTGTGTGTGTGTGTGTGTGTGTGTTTGTGTGAGTGTGCGTGTGCGTGTGTGTGCGTGTGCGTGTTTGTATTTACCTAGTTGCATTTACCTAGTTGTATCTTACGGGAAAGGGGGTATGCTCGTGGTGTCCCGTCTTTGTATCTCTTCATATCTAGTTTGCCCTTAAGTTCTTGTATTGTTTCTGCACACACTGTTGTTTTGTCTAATATGTTTCATACATCCATCACTCTGTGGGGAAAGCTGTTCTTTTTCAGGTCTCTCCTATAAATGTCCTTTTTGAGCTTCTTTCCATGTCCTCTTGTGTTTCGCTCATCCCAATTTAATAATTCTTCTCTATCAAGGACTTCATTGTCTTTCATAATTCTGTAAATGATAAGTCACCTCTTTCTCTTCTCTGTTCCAAAGTCGGCAACACCAATTTTAATAACCTTTCTTCATATGAGAGTTTTGATGGTGTTAGGGCCATCTTCGTAGTTGCTCTCTGTATTCTCTCAATCTTCTTTATATTATTTTTTGTAGTGTTTGTGTGCTTACGTATGCGTGTGTGTGCGTGTGCGTGTATGTACGGCATTGTTCTCTTTTATCTAACTCTTCTTTTCCATTTTTTATTTTACCATATTCTATCATATTTTATCTTTATTTTATTTTGTTTTGTTTTATTTTGTTTTATCTTCTTTCGCCTCATTTGATTATACTCTGTTTCATTTCATTTCACTTTAATCAATTTTATCTATTTAATTTAAATTTACTTATATTATCTTTATTCTAATTTAATTCACGTAATTTTATATTATTCTACTAGAAAAATACTATATTATTTTGCTTCATTTTACTTTACTTCATTACATTCGATTTCGCTTCCTTATACCTTATTATATTCTACTTTATTTATTCTTATTTTGTCTTATTTCATCTTACTGTATTTCATTCTGTTTTACTTTATATTACTTTAATTTGCTATTTTTTTCTTTTCATATTTCGTTTATCCATTTAATTTTACTTTATTATATAAACACTTATGTTGATACAACTGTAGAATAATGCAGTATATCATTAATGGTACTACTCTGATAT
>NC_134817.1:44300892-44303392 GCF_046742065.1 Oratosquilla oratoria
CCCTCCATGACGTCCTATGCCAGTGTTGGAAAGAGGGAGCCGTGCCGCAGGACATGAGAGATGCCAAGATTGTCACCCTCTACAAGAATAAGGGTGAAAGGAATGATTGTAACAACTACAGAGGCATCTCGCTCTTGAGTATTGTTGGGAAACTCTACGCCGGCGTCGTGCTTGTGCGTCTCCAGAAATTCGCTGGGCGCGTCTCCCCTGAGTACAGTGTGGCTTCCGAGCAGAACGGTCCACAGTGGACATAATATTCTCCCTTCGTCAACTTCAGGAGAAATGCAGGGAACAGCGCAAGCCCCTCTACATAGCCTTTATAGATCTGACTAAGGCCTTTGACCTGGTCAGCAGGGAAGGGCTGTTTGACATCCTTCCAAAGATCGGTTGCCATCCAAAACTCCATAGTCTCATTAGATCCTTTCACGATGACATGAAGGCAACGATCCAGTATGAAGGCAACATGTCCAACCCCTTTGACATCAAGAGTGGAGTCAAGCAAGGATGTGTACTGGCTCCAACCCTCTTCGGCATTTTCTTTGCTATGCTCTTAAAACATGCTTTTGGAACATCAACAGAAGGAGTATACCTTCGCACAAGATCTGACGGTCGACTTTTCAACCTGGCTCGACTGAAAGCAAAAAGCAAAGTGACTGAGATAACCATCAGGGACATGCTTTTTGCTGATGATGCCGCTGTCACCTCGCACAATGAGCAAGAACTCCAGCGCCTCATGGACAGGTTTTCCTAGGCCAGCAAAGACTTCGGACTGACCATCAGCCTAAAAAAGACCAATGTGCTGATCCAGGATGTGGACACTCCACTAACTATCTATATCGACGACTACCAACTCGAAGTCGTACACCAGTTCACATACCTGGGATCCACCATCAGCGACAACCTGTCCCTTGACACCGAGATCAACAAGCGCATCGGCAAGGCTGCTACGACCCTTGGACGCCTCACCACCCGCGTCTGGGAGAACCAGAAGCTGACAACGTCAACTAAGATGGCAGTGTACAACGCGTGTATTATCAGCACTCTCCTCTACGGCAGCGAAACATGGACGACCTACTTGAAGCAGGAGCGCAAACTGAGTAACTTCCATCTGCGCTGCCTCCGCCTCATCCTTGGCATCCACTGGAGTGACAAGATTACCAATGCCCAGGTACTTGAGCGAGCAGGTCCTCCTACCATATTCACATTGCTAAGGCAGCACAGACTTCGATGGCTCGGCCATGTGCGAAGGTTGGAAGATGGACGCACCCCCAAGACATCCTTTACGAAGAACTTGTCTCTGGCAAGAGAAACGTTGGTCGACCCCAACTGCGCTACAAAGATGTCTGCAAGCGTGACATGAAAGCCCTGGACATCAACACTGAGAACTGGGAAGAGGTAGCAGCCGACCGCAGCAAATGGCGCAGTGTTCTTCACAAGCAGCTGAAGTCTGGAGAGGAAAAAATTCTGACCACAGCCAGTGAAAAGAGAGCCAAGCGGAAGGCACACACCCCAGCAGCCACTCCAACAAACCACACATGCAGCAAATGCGGCCGAGACTGCCACTCCCGCATCGAACTCACCAACCACAGCCGTCACTGTCGCTAGCAAAATCAGGATTTTCTCCGGCGCAATATCCATAGTCGATATCGACTGACGGAGGCCTACTACTATACATTCTCACCTTCTCACCATACACCAGGTAGGGCGATGCCCTGTCAGCGATGATGCCTCACGAAGTCTCCGAGGCATCATCTGTGTATAAAGATGGTAGCTCGGCGATATTCAGGCATTGCCAGGAGGAGCAGCACGAGATGTATTGGGACAACGTTGAAGTGAGATACAGAAACAATAAGAAAGGAGAAAGGTTATTTTTGGAAGCTTGGGCCAGCGATAGCAACAGCGTCAACAGATGCATCAATCTAAATCCTATTTACAAGGGAGCGAAAGACAGGCAGGACAGAAGGAGCAGTGAGCGGAGGCCAGTGTAGTGATATTATGCCGGGACTGTGATGTTTGGCACACGTGGGCATTTTTAGTAGTCCCATTGTGATGTTACTTTATATAACTTTATCATAATTTTCCTTTTCTTTTATCGTTCAGAATTGGTTTTGTTTTGTGTATTGTTTTGTTTCGCTGCTGCTGAGTTAATTGTCATTTTGTTGGGTTTGGCTTCATTTGCTTTTTGTCCCCTCCCCCCCCTTTTTTTTTTATTTTCAGCGGACACTTTTTCACTTTGCAATTTCTTTTTGTCATTCAGTTTTGGTGGCGTTTGTTAGTTTTGATTTGTACTGATGAAGGGAGCGAAGCACAAGCAGGACAGAAAGAATGGCGACCCGTGTGGTGCTTTTGGGTCCGGACCGTGATTTTTTATATTTTTATTATGTCGGTTTACCATTTATTTGCCTTTTGTTATTCTTGTGGACACTTTGTAATCAAATTTCTTTGTGTCTTTTAGTCTTGGTTTTTGTTTTTGTTTTATTTTATGGTTTGATTTGTACTG
>NC_134817.1:44305892-44308392 GCF_046742065.1 Oratosquilla oratoria
ATATGATTCTCTCCGAAATGTTTCGCAGGACCACCGCGTATAGTTATCTATCGATTGTACAATAAACACATTATTGTATGAATGTATGTATTTATGTATGTATGTATGTATGTATGTATGTATGTATGTATGTATGTATGTATGTATGTATGTATGTATGTATGTATGTATGTATGTATGTATGTATGTATGTATGTATGTATGTATGTATGTATGAATGTATGTATGTATGTATGTATGTATGTATGTATGTATGTATGTATGTATGTATGTATGTATGTATGCATGTATGTGTGTATGTATATATGTATGTATGTATGTATGTATGTATGTATGTATGTATGTATGTATGTATGTATGTATGTATGTATGTATGTATGTATGTATGTATGTA
The DNA here is from genome assembly GCF_046742065.1 of Oratosquilla oratoria. Lineage (NCBI taxonomy): Eukaryota > Metazoa > Arthropoda > Malacostraca > Stomatopoda > Squillidae > Oratosquilla > Oratosquilla oratoria. The sequence continues at coordinate 44,306,287 of NC_134817.1, forward strand.
TGTATGTATGTATGTATGTATGTATTTATGTATGTATGTGTGCATGTATGTATGTGTGTGTATGTATGTATGTCAGTATGTGTGTAGGTATGTGTGTATATATGTGTGTATGCATGTATGTGTGTGTATGTATATGTGTATGTATGTGTGTGTATGTATGTGTGTATGTATGTATGTATGTATGTATGTATGTATGTATGTATGTATGTATGTATGTATGTATGTATATATGTATGTATGTATGTATGTATGTATGTATGTATGTATGTATGTATGTATGTATGATGTATGTATGTATGTATGTATGTATGTATGTATGTATGTATGTATGTATGTATGTATGTATGTATGTATGTATGTATGTATGTATGTATGTATGTATGTATGTATGTATGTATGTATGTATGTATGTATGTATGTATGTATGTATGTATGTATGTATGTATGTATGTATGTATGTATGTATGTATGTATGTATGTATGTATGTATGTATGTATGTATGTATGTATGTATGTATGTATGTATGTATATGTATGTGTGTGTGTATATATGTGTGTATGTATGTAGGTATTCATTTATGTATGAAAGAGTGTAAGTATGTAGGTATATATTTATGGATCTATGCTTTAATATGATCTAATTTTGATATATATAGCCTCCATACTTAAATATATATACACACACATAAGAACATAAGAATGAAGGGGACTGCAAGAGACCATAAGGACTATACTAGGCATCTCCGTATCCATCACCACCTGTCATCTCCATCCATAAAGTTGTTTAATCGTTTATTAAAACAACTGATAGTTTCAGCGCTTATTACATGGTTACTAAGTCTATTCCATTCGTCGACCATTCTATTAGTAAACCAGTTCTTGTCTATTTCCTTCTTAAATCTAAATTTATCCAGTTTAAATCCATAACTGGTCATGACCTGACCCCTGGTCATGTACCGAGACCTGACCGCGCCGACAATGTCCGAAACGTCCGTAACGTCCGTATATCATTTCATATTCAATTTCAAATTGGTTTTTATATTGTCAAAGTTTGCTCTTTTGTAGTCTAGAACTTGGACGTTATTCATACTTTTTAATTCCTCCCATATAATATTAAATCTTATTTCTTGATGATCGCTAGAGCCTAGACTATCTCCTACTTTTACATTACTCAGTAGGTGCTCATTATTAATTAAAAGTAAGTCCAGAGTATTTTCTCCCGTCGTAGGATCGGTAATCAATTGTTTTAGGAAATTATCCTGCACCACATCTAGGAATTTCTTCGTTTCTTGATCTCCTATTAAAGTTTCCCAGTCAATGTTTCTATAATCAAAATATCCCATGATCACAAAGTTTTTGTACTGGAACACTGCAAATTTCATGAATTAGGGGATTAGTCTGCTCATTGCTGAGGTTAGGAAATCTATACAAGATGCAAATGATACTTTCTTTTGCTTGCCTATAATCTCTACACAAATAGATCCGCATATTCCTCTTCCTTAATCGAATTGTTTATAATACAGTTTATTGTATTTCTAACGAAATTTCTAACCCAATCCTTGTAAAAAAAACTTATATCCTTCTATTTTGATTTCCGGAAAGAAATGTTTATCAACCATGTTGATCCAAAATTCTCTACGCATGCTTTACATCGCAGCAAATCAATTTTGTTAATTATGCTTCTGCTATTTGTATAGTAAACTTTAGGTTTATTTTCCCTCCACCTGCTTTGGTGATTCTTTCACAGTCTCTCTCCAAGTTGTTTCCATTGCCTAAACTATATTCCGATACTCCCCCCCCCTACTCCCAGGTAATCTACCCGAAAAAAAAAAAAATTGTAGGATGCCTACTTCTCACTCAAGGGATTCAGCAAGGAGCCGAAATTCTCTGGGCGACAAGTGCACCCCGTCCCTTGTATATACATAACTGTTACCGTAGAAGCGGTCCCAGCTGTCAACAAATGCCCATCCATTGGCCTTACAATGTTTGTCAGCCTGCAATTCATTCCACAGGCCTCCAACACTACCTCTCAGAAAAACTCCACATACAACAGGAAGACCTCCCTTATTCCTAATCCTGTATAGCGCATCCCAGAACCGCGCAAAC
>NC_134817.1:44313392-44315892 GCF_046742065.1 Oratosquilla oratoria
AGCTGGTTTATCAGTGTCCTTCAAATGTTGGACCAACTGCAGCCTGTAAGTTGTTATATACTGTCGTCTTCTTAAAACTCACCAAACAATTAATGGGAGCTGAATTTGACTACAGGCTCTTCTGGTTGATTTCTGGGGTCTCCACTGGAAGGCACTTCGAAGTTGTTTAATCGTATCATCTGAAGATGAGGGGCATTCAGTTTGTATTGCTGGCACAAACACCCCTCCTTAAATTTCGCGTGCCAATTCAAAATAAAACGTTTGTCTGATGGCTGTTTCGTAAACTTTGTACCTACAAAATTGACGTTGAACACGTGTCCATGACTCAGTTTGAGCGAATTCTATGACACAAAGCGACCTTTCTTGTTTTTTTAATTGCATTACTGAATCTGAAAGAAGAAAAATAACAAGATTAGTAGAAGAAAAGTTGCTGATTTTAGATTTAAATGTTACCAGTTACATCTTGCTACCACTTGTAGCTCATGATACACGAGATCTTAGAATGTAACATATACACATTTGGAACACCTGTTTATATATATATGTATATATATACATATATATATATGTATATATACATATATATACAAATATATATATATAAATATATACATGTATATATACATCTATATATATATATATATATATATATATATATATATATATATATATACATTTTAACAACCACAATGCACTTTAATTCTAAGCCATCAAAGGCCAGCTTGCAGAAATTGAAATGTGATACTGCCCAGGACTCGAACCCGGCATCCTCATGACAAGTGCGGCAGCGACTTACCAACTAGGCTATCAAGAGAGAAAAACTGGACGCCCCTCATCTTCTCTCTTGATAGCCTAGTTAATAAGTCACTACCGTACTTGTCGTGAGGATGCCGGGTTCGAGTCCTGGGCAGTACCACATTTCAATTTCTGCATGCTGGCCTTTGATGGCTTAGAATTAATGTGCATTGTGGTTGTTAAAATGTATCTCTAATCACTGGGACCCATTCAGTGTTACACACACACACACACACACACACACACACACACACACACACACACACACACACACACACACACACACACACACACACACACACACACACACACACACATATATATATATATATACATATGTATATATATGTATATATATATATGTATATATATGTATATATATATATATATATATATATATATGTATACAATCATGACAGAACTTAATAGGCACCAATAGAAATCGTTTGATTTATTAAACAAGCAATTGATACAATTAAAGCGCTTAGAAATGGTCACAATGTGAATAACTAATACTTGGTTGACATCCCCTTTGCTTTTTTTTTTTTTTTTTTTTTTAAGTAAGGACCCTTCCATGCATGCTAGTGATTAGTTTACGAATAACATTTTGAGGGATTTCTTGCCATGTTTCCGTAGTAATCCTAAGAGTTTGGGCTTTAAAGATGGCTTCCTGTTCTTTTTTGTAAAGTTGTCGGTCTAATATGCCCCAGAGGTGTTCAATAGGGTCCATATCTGTGGACTGACTTGGCCATGGAAGTGTCCTGACCCCATTTTGGCTCAACCAGTTTTGTGTTCCTTGAGCAGTGTGACAAGGAGTTCCATCTCCCATAAATAGGACGACATTTTTACTTATTGTACCACTGGAGAATATTGGAATGAGTTCTTCTTACGATATAGAAACATATTTGCCTGAATTGATATTTCCATGACATTCCACAAGCTCTGATCAAACGTCACTCCAAATTGCAACCCGCACCATTATTGAAATGGTCCCATGTTTTACTGGTGGCTGCAGTCTTTTGAGGTCAAACTCTTGACTACAGAATCTCCAGACCCACACCCTTCCACTGTCAGAAAATAATGCGAATCGTGAATAATCAGAGAAAATTACAGTGCTCCAATAGGTCACAGGTATCTCAACAGCCCAATCATTTCTGCGCTTGATATTGGCTGGACGAAGGAGTGGTTTCCTTCTTGCAGCTATGCCATAGTAGCCCAGATTGTGGAGATACCTGACAGCTGTTCTGGGACTGACATCAGCTTGTGTTGCTATGTCAGAGGCCTTACAACATGGATCCTCTTCGACAACTATTTTGACAAGACGCAAGGTTCTTTCTGAGGACCCAGGACAACCTGAATGAGATTTTATGCCCTTCTTATTCTCTCTGGTGAATTGTACGATGACTCTATTAACAGAAAAAAGAGGTATTGACATATTTTCATATATTTTGCGTTAAGTCCAACTTCATGTTGACCTACAATACGACCTCGTTGAAATTCAGATAGGTCTACTGCTCCTTTGGTTCGTGGTATGCTTGATTAATTTTATATGTAATCTGAAACATAAATCTAGATAAATATAACATATTAGGTAAATTTAAATAATATTAAGATGTTTTGGAAAGAAATTAAGAGAGGAAGAGGAGGCGAATCAAGTAGAGAAGAAAAGGTAAAAGGTGCAGATGGAGACATGATAATGGAAGAG
>NC_134817.1:44333392-44343392 GCF_046742065.1 Oratosquilla oratoria
TTCTTTCCTCCTCAAACTTCTTCTTTACTTCCTCTTTGACTCTACCTCTTTGATGCAATATTGTCCGCAAAGAGAGAAGGGCCGGGTATTTTGACAAAATAACATAAGTTCTATTTAAGCCCCAACATCACCTGCACGTACATAACTGGTTTGAGTTTCATCCGCTTATCTGAATAAAATCGTTTGCCATTAGGTGAAATAAAATATTCAAAGCGTTTAGTGATGTCATTGTGGTTAAACATTAGGGTCACGCCCCGCATCTGAGTTGAACCATTTGGGATTAGTTGGCACAATATAAGATTTGTAAAATCACTGAGCAAAAGGAATTAGGGTTACTTATGTAGGTACTTGTTTTTAATTATCGATTTATCTAGTCATCTGTTTGTTTATTTATTTATATATTAATCAATTAATTAATTAATCAATTAATTTGTGTAATTATTCATTTATTTATCTATTTATTTAGTTTATTTATTTGTTTATTTACTTATCTATTTATTTATTTATTCATTTGTTTATTTATTTATTTATTTATTTACTTATTTATTTATTTATTTATTTATTTATTTATTTATTCATTTGTTTATTTATTTATTCATTTATTTGTCTATTTATCTATTTATTTACTTATTTATATGTTTATTTATTTATTTATTCATTTATTTATTTATTTATTTATTTATTTATTTATTTATTTATTTATTTATTTATTTATTTATTTATTTATTTATTTATTTATTTATTTACTTATTTATTTATTTATTTATTTATTTATTTATTCATTTATTTATTTATGTCTGCTTAGATTCCAGATGAATTTCTCATAATGTAGCCTTCTCATTTTCTCACAAAACAAAAAAGTAAAACATATTTATTACAGTCGTATTCCTCAGGTTTCTATACACTCCAATTTTGCCCCTCAACCTCCCTCAACTCCCTTCAACATCCTTTTCATCACCATCCATACCTCATTTCCAGCCTCACCTGCCCCCCTTTTTTTTTTTTTTTTTAATTTTACATACTTCAAAGGACGATGAGAGGAAGAAAAAGAAAATTAAAAATGAAATGACTGCAGAGAACCATTTCGAAAAGAATAGAAAGAAAATACCAACTCGAATTCATGCAACGATTTAGAAGAGGTGTCATAAAATTCCCTTTTAGATACTTCAAGACATAGAAGCGTAGGAAAGAGCCTGGGAAGAGGGCTCTATAGCCTCCCACTGTAAGAAAAGTGAGTGCACTGGTTGAGTTTCAGAAAATAGAAAACCGAAATTCACTGAAAAAAAAAGACGAGGAGTGTTGTTTTTATATACAAAATTTATTGCCCTGAAATCCATTGGCACACTTATCGTAAGCAAAGGTTCATGTACACAAGTGCAAACGGGATCCTTTATGTGTTTCTATTGTACAGTACACTCCATGTATAAACTGAAAGTGTATAGTGTCCGCGCCCGAATTGTGGAAGTGTCACCCCGGGGTCATAAATCAGTGCCGAAACCTCTACGGAAGTTAAAGCAAGTCTCTATGAAGTTATTCCATAAGGGTCACAGTTCAAGTTACTGCAAGAAGCCTCTCACGATGCCTTGGCCAGGACAAGAGCAACACGTCCACAGTTCTCGCATGCTAAACAGTACACTCCATGTACAAACTGAAAGTGTATAGTGTCCGCGCCCGAATTGTGGAAGTGTCACCCCGGGGTCATAAATCAGTGCCGAAACCTCCATGGAAGTTAAAGCAAGTCTCTATGAAGTTATTCCATAAGGACCACAGTTCAAGTTACTGCAAGAAGCGTCTCACGATGCCTTGGCCAGGACAAGAGCAACACGTCCACAGTTCTCGCATGCTAAACTCGAAGCCAAGGAGTTACGAGATCTAGTGTGACGTGCAGCGAATACAAGACGACTTCAAGGTGTCTGAGAAGTCGCGGATGAAGGGAAGGGCTGGAGTACAAGGTGAAGGGAGTGATAGAGGGAGTGAAGGGAGGAATAGAGGGAGGAGAAGGAAAGGGGAGAGAGAGATGAAGGGGATTGTGGTAGAAGGTGAAGTGAGAGGTAGATGGAAATTGAAAGGAGAGGACTTTAAGGTGTCTGAGAAGTCGCGGATGAAGGGAAGGGCTGGAGTACAAGGTGAAGGGAGTGATAGAGGGAGTGAAGGGAGGAATAGAGGGAGGATGGGGAAAGGGGAGAGAGAGATGAAGGGGATTGTGGTAGAAGGTGAAGTGAGAGGTAGATGGAAATTGAAAGGAGAGGACGAAATGAGGAGGAGAAGAGAGGGGAAGTAAGAGACGAACGGAAAGGGAGGGGAACAGGAAGTGAAGGTAGATGTAATATGGAAAGGAAAAGGAAAAGATAGGATGAGGAGAAGGAGGAGGAGGAGTCAGAGACGATGGGAGGAGACGTGAAGAGAAAGTAAAAGGAAGGTATGTGAGGAGAAGTTGAAGGGAGTGGATGGAAGAAGTTGAAGGAAGGAAGTGTGGATGGTGGAGGAATTAGGAGGTAAAAGAAGAAAAAGGTAATGGTAGATTAAGGACAGAGGGAGTGTAAGAGGGAGGGAGTTCAGGGCGAAGGATTAACAAGATGGATCTAAAGGAAAATGTATGAGAAGAAATGAGAAAGCATGAGGTATCAAGGAAGAGAATGGGAAGTAGAATAGAAGTAAAGGAAAGAGGAGAGAAGGGCATGAAAGTGAAAATTGGGGTGAAAGCAAGCATAAGATATTGGAGATGAACTATGAAGAGTTTAAGAATCGGAAAGGGTGAAGGGGTGAAAACAAATGAAGTGAAGATGAAAATTAAGAAAATCAAGTAGGAAAGAAAAGAAAGGGAGGAGTAAAAGAAAGATGTATTCAAGTACAATCGCACAGTAGGAAAAGAAAATAATTCACACGACTATTCAATAGAAGGTACTTTTTGTCAATTCCTTACCAAAAGATGACACAAATATGAATAAAGTTTACTGGTGATAGTCAGAATAACAGGACAAGTGTTACTTGGTATAAATAATATCGAGCAAATATTTTTTTCCTCGAGAAACATTTTTCAGAAATTGTAGACGATATATATATTTCTTTTTAAGATATAAGCCTTTGACAACACTGGAAGCTCCTAAATGTTTGGTGTTTATTCAAAGAATGTTTAAAGTATATATATATATATATATATATATATATACATATATATATACATATATATATATATATATATGATATATATGTATATATATATATGTATATATATACATATATATATACACATATATACACACACACACACACACACACACACACACACACACATATATATATATATATACATATACATATATATATATATATATATATATATATATATATATGTAACCAACCCCCCTGGGGTTACAAATCACAATGTTCAGTTTCTTCGTAGAATGTAACCAACCCCCCTGGGGTTACAAATCACAATGTTCAGTTTCTGCACTTTATTTACACAGTTCACGCACAGTACTATACACTATGATACACAGGGCACGTCAGACACCGACCGCCTCTGGAGCTCTCCACTCCGTTTTTGTGGGGCGGAAGTGCTGTGTCTGTAGAATTCTGAGGTGCTCTTTAGTCACCTTGAAAACAATTTTAATAGGAAAATCCGGCCCTTTACATGGTTGTTGTTAGTTCATAAATTGTTTCTTATATCCCTTTTTATAATGTATAATATATCCAGGGGGCAAGGGTTGATTACTACTGTGTTGTCGTGTGTTATTCGGAATTGGCGATTGACCGCATTTATGTGTGCGTTCGTATGTCTGTGTGTGTATCTTGGTTCCGAGTGCTCGATAACTGCTAGGTCAGCTTTCCTGCGATAAGTGCTGGGTCAGCTTGTCAGGGCGGATGTGTCTGGCGACAGAATGTCTGGGTGATGATTGTGACACCGCTCACATGATTTGTGGGAATGGTGATGTGGTTATAGTGATGTATACATATCGCCCTCCCCCTGGGGTTAGGTGGCACCCGGCACCTAATGGTACATGGTTAATGAATATAATATTGATATATATATATATATAGTTATACAGTCAGAGACACAAAATCTTTGGGTGGTTATACGTGGAGAAGGGTGTGTGTGACGTTGAATTGATTATAAGGGTCCCAAGAGGACATGTTGAACAAGAAATAATGGGTATATGATGTTGTGTCTCTGAATGGGGAATAAGGTTGTGCTTCACCAGTATTTATATATATTTTCAACTTTCATCTATGAGTTTGTGTGACACTTTTATATTATTTCTGAGAACTCTTATCTGTGAGTTTGTATGGCACTATAGTATGTTTTGTGAGAAACTCTTATCTGTGAGTTTGTATGGCACTATAGTATGTTTTTTTTTTTAGAAACTCTTATCTGTGAGTTTGTATGGCACTATAATATGTTTTTTGAGAAACTCTTATCTGTGTTAAGATATTGGTGAAACACAAGATAAAACTTATCCTAGGTTTACAACAATTTGGGAAAACATGTTTTAAGCATTTATTTCATGCAAAAGTATTTTGTTAGTATTATTAGTATAAAAATGATGATTAAGATTGAGAGGGCAGTGGAGGTATAGGGTAAGATTTTATAGTGTAGATCTAAAGAGTCTATATCAAGGATAGTTGATTTGTTTAGGATACGTACCATGTCTATCTCACTTGGGAGGATGGTATCGGGGATCTTAGGGAGGGGTGGGAGTGTTAGTTGGGTTATGGGACCTAGATTGTGGGTGAGAAGTGGACGAGGATGGGGGGTAGTAGTGGTTGTATCCTGTGGATGGAGTTTTTGTTTTAGTGATTTAGGATATGTATATGACTCTCGCTAAGGTTATAGTGGTCGGAAGGAAGTAGAGAAGGTTTGATAGATATGCGGAAGAGAGTTCTTATTGTAAATTGGCCCTTTTAATCTCCACTGAGGAATGCATGACGTCCTGCATCTTCAGGGGCGAGAGCTGGAGTGTATGTTTTAGTTGCGTCGACGTAGTGTCATGTGATGGGAATTGCGCTTGGTTGGGTTATTTGTTAGTCTGGTTGGTGGGCTCTGATTGGGAGGTGGGGTTGCGTTTAGGTTAAGTTTGATCTTTCTCAATTTCTCTCCGTGTATGGTTACGGTTGTGTGATCGGAAGGGTCCGTTAGTAGGAAAACATTGTTGGGAAGTGAGGTTGTGACTGTGAAGGGGCCTAAGAACTTGGGTTTGAGTTTGTTAGTTCTATTAGAGTCTCTGACCATGACTGTGTCTCCAAGTGTTATGTTGAGTGGAGATGATCGCTTGTGCTGTTTGGTTTTGGTTTTTTCTTGAGCTGCTTTGAGGTTTTCTCTGACCTATTTGGATATACTTTGCATGCCTCTTTTTAGGCATTGGGTAAGGTTATCTAGGTTGTATAAGGGGAGTGGGGGTTGGTTAAAGATTTGGTAGGGTAGCCGCATTCTTTGGCCAAATATGATCTCATGGGGGGACATCTTTGTTGCGGAGTTGACTGTGCTATTGATACTAGCTTGTACCTGGGTTAGCCAATCTTCCCAACTATCCGAAAGAGCGTTGGCCAAAGGTCTGAGGATTTCAAGCACTTTTCTATTCGTGCGTTCACATAGTCCATTCCCTTGTGGATGGTAGGCAGTGGCGAAGGTTTGATTTATGTTATATAAATGTGCTATTTCGCGCATTACTTCGTTCTTGAATTCACAGCCGTTATCAGACAGCATTTGTCTTGGTATATTATACCTGCAGAATATGTTGTTAACCAATGCTTTGGCCACAGTCTCTGCTGTTTTGTTTTGTAGTGGAACTAGGATGGTGTATTTGAACAGATAGTCGACTGCCGTGAGTACATAATTGGAACCTTGATGGCTCGTTGGCATTTTCAGTAGGTCAATGCCAAGTGTTTCCCATGGTTCGGCAGGGAGTGGGATCTCTTTGATATTGAGTTGTTTGGGGTCAGGTCCTCTGAATTGGTTGCAAGTTAAACATTAGTCTATATGTGTGGTTATGTCTTTTTTCATATTTATCCATAAAATATGAATGCCTAGCAGTATTCAGTGTCTTATCCCTGCCCGAGTGGCCTCCCATTACACTGTCGTGCAATATGTGTAGGACCTTGGGAACTCAGCTTTGGGAATGACAGTAAGTTCTCTGTCGTTAGTGGTTCTCCTTATGATACCGTCGATCAGTTTGAGTTCCTCTATAGGGACAGGTGGTCGGGACTGTAAGGGTGTTCTTGAAAGTAGATGTTGTTTTACTTTAGACCATGTCGGGTCTTTGTCTGTTTCTTCTCTAAGGTCTTGCATAGGAATACAGGTTGTTTTTGTTAAGGTGGATATGTGGATTTGTCTGCTTAGTGAGTCGGCTACTACGTTAGCTTTTCCAGCTAGGTATGTTATTTTAGGGTCAAAGTCTAGTAAGGTGGTTTTCCACCTAGCAATTCTGCCATGTAGGTCTTTAGAGTTAAAGAGGTAGACTAGGGGTTGGTGGTCTGTAAGGATATTTATCTTGTATCCTAGTATTAGGTATTTGAAATGTTTTAAACCCCATATCAATGCAAGCCCTTCTTTGTGGGTTGTTGAATAATTACTTTCAGGTTTATTTAGTACTCTACTTGCGTATGCAATGGGGTGCTCTTTACCGTGTTCATCCTTCTGTTGTAGAACTGTGCCTATTCCTTTAGAGGAGGCGTCGGTGTAAAGAAGGAATTCTTTCTTCATGTCAGGAAAGGCTAGGACAGGAGCTGTGGTAAGAGCATGTATAAGGGTGTCGAAGCTTGTCTGTTCCACTTCAGACCATTTGAATGTCTCGCCTTTTCTTGTGAATTTGGTGAGAGGGGATGCTATGTGTGCAAAACTTTGTATGAAGTGTCTGTAGTATGAGGCTAATCCTACGAAACTTCTTGTTTCATCCGCGTTTCTAGGGGTTGGGAAGGATGCAATGGCATCTATTTTGTCTGTGGTGGTATGGATGCCTTGGGCGTCTACCTTATGGCCTAGGAAGGTGAGTTCCGTCTGTAGGAATTTGCACTTTCCTAGTTGGATTTTCAATCCGGTGTTTTTGAGTCTTTTTAGGACAATCTCTAGTACATGGAGGTGGTCAGTTTGTGTGGGGCTATAGATGATGAGGTCGTCTAAGTAGACGAATAATGAGATTCCTCTGTGTTGGGTTGAGGGGGCATTCTTAAGGCCAGGGCATGCGCTCGAAGTGGAAATGTCCCTTATCTGTGGAGAATGCAGTTACGGGTTTTGATTCTTCTCTCAGTTCCACTTGCCAGAAGGCTGACTTAAGGTCAATTGTGGAAAATACAGCGTTTCCGTTACCTATTGATTTTAAGACATCTTGCATGGCGGGGAGTGGGTGTGGGTCAGATTGAGTTAGGTGGTTGACTTTCCTAAAATCTACAACAGGGCGTAGGGTTCCGTCTTTCTTAGGGACTAGGAAGAGGGGACTGTTCCAAGGTGAGTCTGAGTGAGAAATTACACCTTGGTGTAACATCTCGTGCACACTGTTGTTGACCTGTGTTTTCCTACTGTGGGGTATGCGGTAAGCAGGGGTGTATGAGGGGGTGTTGGGGGGGATTTGGATGTGGTGTTTGATTATATCACATTTGCCTAGGGGTTCGCCTTCTAAGGCGATAGCCGATCTATTCCTTTGGAGGAGGTTTAGTAGCTTGTTACGTATCTCTCCGTCGGCTGATGTCGTTATTTGGTTGGGGTGGATAGGGGTGAGGTTTTGTGTTTGTCCTACAGTGTTGATGTGTTGAGGGAGTGGTTCCTGGATTGGGGAATTATGGAGGTGAACTGAACAAATGTTTGTGTTCTTTCTGATTTTGCGGTGTTGGTCTGAGAGATTCGTTAACATAGCTAGGGTGTGTTTATTTTCTGAAATTACATCCCATGAATATTCTAGGGTTATGTTATTTATTCTTGACGTATCTGGGTCAATTATGACATCCTGATGTTCTATTGCTCCGGGTATGTATAGTGGAACTGTTATTGAATGTCTAGGGGGTATGATGACTGTGTTAGACATCAGTGCTTTTGAGGTGACATAAGGGGGTGGGCGGAATGAGTAGCTCTTAGTTGGAGAGGGGTTATTTAAGCCAGATAGACATGAAAGGGGTTGTGTGTCTGGGTCGGGTGTTTCAGGAGTTTTGGAAATGTCATTTACATCTTGGAAGGAGATTTTGTTGGTATCTAAGTTAATTATTGCCTTCCAGTCCCGTAGGGACTTTAAACCTATTATACCTTGTTGGTCGAGACTCCATTCATCAGCTAAGTGGAAGGATGTGAGGCCTACCTGGGATTTGTTAATTTCTATATCTAAGTCTATCCTATCATGAAGTGATATTGTACTTCCTTCTATCAGTAGGCCTTCTGTGTTGGAGTACTGGATTTGGGGTGGGTCATTAAGTGCTTCGTAGAGAGCTCTGGGTATGAGGTTCAGGTTTGTGCCTGTATCAACCATCATGTCAACACTTATTTGATCTAGTTTTACCTTTAGAGTGATATAGTTGTGTGGTGTGTCGGACGTTCCTATGGTGGTTTGGTGCGTGAGGCTGGTACACGTTCCCCCAATCGGTGTTGGGTTGTGTGTGTTGAGTTTGATGCTCTGTGGGAGGACGGTGTTTGTTGTGATGCCGTAACTGGTTTGTTTGTTCTCTGATGAGGATGTGGTTGTGATCTTTGTTGAGAACATTCCTCGTTGGAGTGAGTTGTGGTTTTGTGTAGGTTGCAGTATTTACCTGGCCGTGTTGGTCTTGATGTATTGAGTGGTGTGGGGGGTTGCGTGGGTGGTTGGGTTCGTTGTTGGGCTCTACATTGGGAATCTGTGTGGGAGGTAGTTCCATGAACTGAGCAAGGGGCAGTGAGGTGTCGTGTCTGTGGTTGTTGGTGTTGCTGTGCTCTACATTGGGCATCTGTGTGAGTCGTTGTTCCATGAACTGAGCAAGGGGTAGTGCGGTTTGGTGCTTGTATTTGTTGTTTTTGTATGCAGTCTCTGGTGTTGTGAGTTGCTGAAAGATGGTAGGAACACCAGGTTGATGGTTGTGCTATATTGGAGCTAGGGGCCTGGTGTGACTGGAGGCTATTTAGTTTAGCATAATGATGCTGGTCAGAGAGGGAGATGTTACAAGCGTTGGTTATCTCTAAGATATAATTATAAGCTAATGGGTTTCTGGTGTTTAAGTCCCTTCTACTTGCCTCTTTTTGACACTTTGGTGGGAGTTGGGAAAGATAAAGGCCTATCTCTAGTAATGTGTATAGGTTTTCTAAAGTCATTGCTTTCTTTCCTGAGAGGTCTGTGAAGGTCCAAGGGCTTTGGTTTTCTAGATTTTCCCTAATTTCTTTTATTGCATTGGCAACATTGTCCTTGATGTTAGTTTGTTTTTGAGTTCTAGTGTTGTTTAGAAATGTGAGGAGAAAGTTAATGTTGTTTGTTTGTTTGTTCTGAAAGACATTAAAGAGGTGTGTTTTATATTCAGTGTATGTGATTCCGCCTGCGATCAGATTATCAAGCATCCGAGCCGTGGATCTACGCTCGTCTGATGCTTCTATTTTCTGGCGGCATAGATTTATCTTTTCTAAGTCAGAGTAGTTTGGATTTTTTTTTAGAAAAAAAGGTCACATGCCGTCAGGAAGTCAGTGATGGAGAGTCCACTAGTTTGAGAGAAGGTGGGGATTTCGGTTAGAGGGGAGATAGTTTGGTAGTTATTGATTATTGTAGGTTGGAGTTGTGGGTGAGGATGTTGTGATGGATTTGGGACAAGGTTAGGTGCTGGGTAGGGATGTGGGGTGAAGGCTGTTTGACTTGACGTGAAGTTGGGAGAAGGGAAGGCTAAGTTCTCGTATGCATGGGTTGTGGGGTTTAGGGGTTGTTGTTGGGGGTCTACATGAGGGGCAATTTGGAGTTGTGGTGAGGTGTGGGGGGGTTGTTGTTGGGGGTCTACATGAGGGGCAACTTGGAGTTGTGGTAAGAGTGGTTGGTTTGCGTCAAGCAGTTCTTCGTGGGGTGAGGCA
>NC_134817.1:44353392-44355892 GCF_046742065.1 Oratosquilla oratoria
CTTGGTTATGCAACGAAAGAAGGAAGCCTGGTTTGTTATTGAATGGGAGGGGGAGCAATTGTGGGTGTCCACCATGAATTCTCTGTAGTGCTATTTTGACGTAATAAGAGAAAACGCAGGAAAACAAAGATAATTTTCTATCGAAAGATGAGTCGATAGCAGAGACATCTGGGGCGCCATGCCAAAGTACAATGTTAACAGACAAATTGAAACATCAGCGAGAAGACGAATGTATGACTAAGAATCGTTTTCAGACTTTTGTAAGTACGAGAGAAGATATTTAAGTCAAATCTTAGACATAGAAAGGGAAATGAGTAAGAATAGAAAATGGTGGGAGAGCAAAGTCATGGAACTAAGGAAAGAAATTGTAGAATTAATGGAATATTTAGCCCAAGCTAACATCGAGATTTTCGACCTAAGAAAAACAAACTCAGAACTAAGAACCGAACTTAATATAATGAAAAATTATATAATAGAGGTTAAGCATAAAAATCAAAAGATGAAAATTAATTACACTACCCATAGCGAAAACTTAAAAAAAAAGAGGTAAATAACAAAATGTAAGAAATGACTGAAGAAATTGAAGAAAACTAAGGTGAAGAAGGTATGGAAAAAAATAAGAAATGGAAAGTAAACAGAGAAAAGGAAGAAATTGCATTTAAAGAAATATTTCAACAACAGATGCAGGAAAATGTAAAAGATGCAATAATTGAAGTAATCAAAGAAAAGGTAAATTGGGTTAGAGATGCAGTGGATAGAAAAAAAAGTGTATTGTGATATATGGACTAAGGGAGAAACATGGTCTGGCGAGGTACTTAAGAGAAAAAGAAGAAAAAGAAACAGCAATAGCATTCTTAAAGGAAATAAAACATGGTGTTTGGGAAGTAGAGAAAGATATAGGTCAGGTGTACTGGATGGAACATTATTCTATGGAAAGAAATCGACCCCTAAAGAAATAAGAATGCAGATGATAGTAGAAGACATATTAAAAAAAGTAAGTTGGCATGAAGCGAGAATTACAATAAGATATGGATAAAAAGAGAAATGGGTATTGAGGAAATAGAAAAAGAGAAGACACTTAAAGATAGAGCTAAAAAAAAAAAAAAATGCGAAGAGAACAGAAACCGAAAGCAAGGAATTCTATTGGAGGTTAGTCGACATGAGACTGAAAAAATGGTACATAAGAATGGGCGAAGCAAAAACAGATAGAGAAAGAAAAATTTGAAAGTGGCCTATACTAACATTGACTTATTAATTTCAGGACTGAATGAACTAAATGATTACCTGTTAGATGAAAAACCAGACATAATGGGAATTGTGGAGACGAAATTAAGAGGTTCAGTACCACCCAATAACGTTGCACCAGGGTTATACAATTATTGGATTAAAAACAGAAACTAGAAACAGGGAGGAGGAATCATATTCTTGGCTAAGAAGAACTTGAATGTGACAAAAATTACGGAGGGTAAAATCATTGTAGAACTGATCATGATAAAAGTCGATAACAGGGGCATGAAAAGTAGAAAATTTTTGGTGATTTATGTGGTCCCAAAAACGAGCTCTTGGAAAGAGAACGAGCATATAAAAATGCTAGAAGATACAAGGCATTCATTAAACGAGATACTAATGGGAGGAGGTAATCTGGTAGTTATGGGGGACTTTAATTGCAAAGAAATTTGTTGGGAGAAAATGACAGTGAAAGGCGGAAAGGATCTGTGGGGGTAATGTATTACTGAATATGACCATGGAATATACTGGATTAAATATTTACAACAGAACCTGAAATTGTGGATAAATATGAATGCAAGACACCACTTGGAAAGAGTGACCATACACTTATAGAGAATGAACTGAAAGAAGAAATATATATGGAGAAAAATAAAAAGTATAGAAAAGGAAGATTGATATACAACAAAACGGACTTTAGGAAACCAAAGAAATTCTTTCAAAATGCAAATTGGGAAAAATTCTATATGGAAGAGACAAAAGTGGAAGAGACATGGGAGATCTTGATGGATAACTACAGCATAATGAAGGAGTGAATAGGTATGTACCAAAATAGAAACAAGAGAGATTATACATTAAATGGTGGTTCAACAGAAGATGCAGTGAGACAAAAGATAGAAGAGACAAAGCTTGGAAAAAAAGGAGAAAAGAAAAAAAATCCTGGAAAATGGCAAATATATATAAACTATAGAAATGAATATATATATAAGTACGAAGAGAGGAAAAAAGGAAGTATGAAAAAAGATATAGAAAAATGCAAAGATCAACCCAAACTATTCTATAGATATGTGAATGGTAAATTTAAAAATAAAGAGGAAATGGTGGAACTACGCCAAGGAAACACAATAATGCACAGAAGCTCTAGAGATGGCCGAAGTCATGAATAATCACTTCTGGTCGGTTTTCACTAGAGAGAAGGTACAGTATTGGGACGAAGGAAGCGAAGTGCGATCTCTTCCCATAAGCGAAATAATAACACAAAAAGAGACAATGG
>NC_134817.1:44363392-44365892 GCF_046742065.1 Oratosquilla oratoria
ATAAAGCTCAATTGAAACGTCACAAGATATATATCACATGGATACATGAAAAAATATTTCAACCAAAATTTACAATTAGATAATGCTTATCAATATGTACATATGTACTCATACACATACACACACGCACACACACAAACGCCCATCCACACCCACACACATACACATTCATATACATACACATAAATACATATAAAACGCATATAGGCCTCATATTGAGTGTATAGAAGAAAAAAGAGGCCTTTTGGATAGATTTAAATGAATGCTAAAGGAGTTTTGGGATTAATGTCAATGCAGTGGTATTGGGAGACCTTAATGTAAGGGTTGGGGACAAACCAGTAGATGGAGTGATTAGAAAATATGGAGCACTAAGTAAAAATCATAGAGGTGAGTTATTAATGTTGGAAATGTGTTTAGAGATTTGATGATAGCTAACACAATGTTTAGGAAAAGAGTCAAGAAAAGTACATATGGGATAGGGTGGGGGATGGACTAAAGGGTGATTGATACGGCATAAATGGACTATGTAGTGGTATCCAGAGAAAGAATAAAAAAAAAATATATAGATGTCTATATTTTTAGGGGAGAGTGTGGAAGAATATCAGATCATTTTTTGTTGTTGGAACGTTAGTAATTATATATATATATATGAAAACTGTAAACACCAGACTCAATTAAGAAGTTATATATATATATATATATATATATATATATATATATATATATATATATATGAAATTGGAAAACTGTAAACACCAGACTCAATTGAAGGCTTTATTTACCCGACGTTTCTATTTCCGTCCAGGAATCGTCTTCAGGGGATAATGGTTACAAGATTGTTCTTGACACTTCAATTCGGACATTTGGTCCACTTCCATTTGCATCTCTGTCTTATGGTCTGATGTTTTTTCGTTAGTGTTACGTATTGATGCTTTTTTGCTACACTTGTTAAATGTTCACAGCCATGTAACTTGTTTTATTTCTATTTGTATTTTCATTTTTTGGTTTCAATATTTCATTTCAATTATAATGTATTTTGTTTGTTTATTATTTTTGGTCGTATTGTAATTTAGTCATTTGTTCTTGACACTTCATTGCGGACATTTGGTCCACTTCAATTTGCATCTCTGTCCTATGTTCTGATGTTTTTTACGTTAGTGTTACATATTGATGTTTTTTGCTACACATGTTATATGTTCACAGCCATGTAACTTTTTCATTTGTATCGTATTTTATAAGGTGCCAATATTTCATTCCAATTGTAGTATATTTAATATTGTAAATAGGTATGCTTTGTACATGTGATTGAGAGTGTGAACCTTTCCCAAGTTTATCACTTTGACGATTTATAATTGAGTTCACAATCTTGTAACTATTATACCCCCTGAAGACGATTCCTGCTCTGTTTTAATTTATCCTTTTGTGCTGCCAAATTATTCTTCATGATTAGAGATGATGCTCTGGGGTTCCTGTAATAAATTATCAAATTAAGCTTATCTACTTCTTTTGTAGGTTTACAATTCTTTTTCATTATTTCTTTCAGAACCTTTTCGTTTTTTTTTATAAGCTGAAGACATTGTGTTCTGGTAGTAAAGAGAGAAAAGTTGTTAGAAGAGTAGAAAGTCTCATTAAGAAGATAACTAACGCCCAGTTTGCTGTGTTATTTAATAAGAATTGTATATATATATATATATATATATATATATATACATATATATATATATACATACATACATACATACATACATATACATATATATATATATATATATATATACATACATACATATATACATATATATATATATATATATATATATATACATATATATATATGTGTGTGTATATATATACATATATATATATATACATATATATATATATATATATACATATATATATATATATATATATATTCATATATATATACATATTCAATCAGACCTTTCCAAACACGTATGTTACGGTTCTTAGCCGTTGTGCAGGACAAAATTTATGTTGGACGAATAACAGGTTTTATGAAAAAAAAAAAGTTATGTTCCCATACTCTTTCCAGACACTGGGGCACAACAGGGCCCGGCAGGGTATTCAAATCGTGCTATCGTGAATCATAGTCGTGTTTTGCAAATGCTGGGAACTCTTACCTATTAGTGTACCTGAATCGTGCCTTGTTTCTGGTACATGTAACAAAAATATGAAGTTAACTTATGGTCATTTCAAATGTAACAAAATTACCACACAATTAGTCATGAGAGAATTTCACCAGACTGATTACACATTTCAACGAAAATTTTGTTGTATTGATATAAAGCACTGATATCATCTCTTCTAAAGGTACTGATTTGAAATATGATTTTCTTTTTTCTGAAATGTCTTATCCTTTTGCAATCGAGGTATTTCATAATATAAAAAACTTCGTCTCACTGGCATCGTCATCTATCAGAAAAAAATATGTAATTAAAATAATTCAATTAGCATGTGAATATGAAATTGAATGTTA
>NC_134817.1:44375892-44378392 GCF_046742065.1 Oratosquilla oratoria
TTTTATTCACTCCTTCATTATAAATTTTCATAGAAATGACCCATTTCTCCTCCACTTGTGTCTCTTTTTTTTTTTTTTTTTTTTTTTTTTTTTTTTTTGCATTTGAAAGAATTTTTCAAGTTTCCCAAAGTCCGTTTTGTTGTACATCAGTCCTCCTTTATTGTATTTCTCATTTCACTCTATATATATTTCCTTCTTTAGATCAACCTCTATTAGCATGTGATCACTTTTTCCAAGTGGTGTCTTATATTCAATTTCATCCACAATTCCAGGTTCTGTTGTATATGTGTGTCTATGTGTGTGTGTGTGTGTGTGTGTGTATGTGTGTGTGTGTGTGTGTGTGTGTGTGTGTGTGTGTGTGTGTGTGTGTGTGTGTGTGTGTGTGTGTGTGTGTGTGTGTGTGTGTGTGTGTTTGTGTTTGTGTTTGTGTGTGTATGTGTGTGTGCGTGCGTGTGTGTGTGTGTGTGTGTGTGTGTGTGTGTGTGTGTGTGTGTGTGTGTGTGTGTGTGTGTGTGTGTGTGTGTGTGTGTGTGTGTGTGTGTGCGTGTGTGTGTGTGTGTGTGTGTGTGTGTGTGTGTGTGTGTGTGTGTGTGTGTGTGTGTGTGTGTGTGTGTGTGTGTGTGTGTGTGTGTGTGTGTGTGTGTGTGTGTGTGTGTGTGTGTGTGTGTGTGTGTGTGTGTGTGTGTGTGTGTGTGTGTGTGTGTGTGTGTGTGTGTGTGTGTGTGTGTGTGTGAATCTGCGCGTGTGTGTGTAGCTATAACTACTGATGTAATTTATATGATTAGAGGTTTGTGTAAAAGTCTCTTTGAAATAGGTAATATCTATGTATTTTTACGTATCACTTAAGTCTAGCATGAAAGCAGCGGTGATGGTTAGCGATATTTACTGCCCACTAAAATACTTGAAAGTAGTAAAATTTAAAGACATTTTTAAGGGCCTGCATGTATAATCAATTTACCCCAAAGACCATGTAAGGGTTCTCTTTAATATAGCACATATATTTGATTATCAAAACACAAAGATCGTTTTTCTGAACATTGTAAAATGATACTGTGTTTTCCGGAATGTAGTAAATAGATAATGGGATATTCTTTATTGGGTGGATTGAAATAAGATTCATTCTATACATTTAACTGTTTATGTTATAGTTTTGGGTTTACTAATCTAAATGATAAGTCTAAGATTGGCCACACCAAAGTTATAACCTGTACAAAAATGTTTGATGAATTAATTAAGGAAATTATTATTTTTTTATTTACTGAGAAATGAAAATATATCAGGGTCAAAGAATATGATCTTTAGAACTTAGATGATGTTCACGATAACAAAATAACTAATGTCTTATTGTTTGTCAAGTATGCTCACTGATAGAACGGGCTAGAGTGACGCTATTTGCGTTGGAAGTCGAGTTGATGGCGGGTCGAACCCTGCCACGAGCGAGTTAGAACAAGGGCATGATTCATTAAATCCTACGCTACAAAATAATCTGTAAAAGGCACCATCCTAGCCGATAGGGGGGGGAGGTTCGCTTCGAACCTAATCAATTATCGTATTGAAGAATTTCATAGATCTCAGAGCACGTGTTTTGCAAAAACTGAATAAAAGATATTGCTCATCAGTTATAGGATATATATATGTATTTTCTTCTTCTTTTCCTTGTTTTTTTACTTCTTAATTTTTTATCTTCTTTTTCTTTTCTTTTTTCTTTTTTCGTCTAACTCCTCATTCTTCCTTTCTTATTTTTCTTTACTCAGAGGGGCACGTCGGCTCTCCAAAATGTATATATTTATTTACTTTATTTGCATAATAATTTTGAAGAGTTGAGGATATATGACCTTGTGTTCAGATTCAAGAACACACGTGCGGTATGGGAAATGTATAATACTTGCTTAGAATTAAAATTATAGTTGATAGATTGAGGGAAGAATATATACATCGATGATAATAATGGTGGGAGATTAAAGTATAAGGGAGATATTCAAATAATGAATTAAGTAATATTTGAAAGAAAAGAAAGATATAAGTATGAAAAAGAAAATTGCTGAAAGAGATTAGGGAGAGTAAATCAACGTAAAAAAAAAAAGTGAGACAAAGAGAAATGGTGCCCAAAAATTATGAGACATGATGAATACTTAATCAGTTGATAAGAAATTTGAGTTGATAAATAACAAAAAAATTACAAGTGAAACAACAACAATAGCGAGGATATATTACAAAAACAAAAAGGAGTTATAAGCAAGAAAATCAAAGGGAAAATATCTTAGAAGGAAAAGGGGGTGGTGAACAGGAAATTAAGACACAAGATGTGAACAAGATGTGAAAAGTGATGATGTGGCATGTGAAAATTAGGGGAACATGAAAGGTTTCATCTAAGAGAAAATGATAAATCATCAGAAAAAATATTGTGAACCAGATATATAAGTCTGAAGGATGTTGAAGTGTGGTTGACCTATGAGAGGAAGAAACAAAGGTTTAAGAAAGGTAGCCAATATTTCAATAC
>NC_134817.1:44383392-44388392 GCF_046742065.1 Oratosquilla oratoria
TGGGTGAAAATACTATGCAGACTTAATAAGGCAGCTGCGAGAGAATGATAATAAAAAAAACGGCGTGGAAAACTGTCATTAAGGATACTTTTCCATCGGGACAGTGCGCCAACACACAAATCCGCCGTGTCTCTTGTTGTCATACATGATTGCGGCTTCCAGCTAGTTGAATATTCCCCCTATTCACCTGATTTGGCTCCCCTAGACTACTATTTCCCAAGATAAAAAAAGAGCTCAGTGGTCAACATTTCGCCACGGATAATGATATCGTTGAAGTCGTAGAGGTTTGTTTGGAGGATCAAGACTCAAGCTTCTACAAAGAGGAGATCCGTAAACCCCACGACCATTACAATGTGTGTTAAATTTGCAAGGGGATTACGTTGAAAAATTTAAATTTTGTACCTTAAGCCTGAAGGGATTTCTCCCCGTCTTCTCCTTTTCTGCATAAGGGGACGGAGAGGGGGGGTCGCCGAATTTTATGAAGTGGCCTTGCTGTGGATGTGCTGTGTCTTGCGACACTGCTTCTGACCCAGAGCAGTGGACAGGCTGCGGGGATGACCCGTCATCCAGGAGGTGCCAAGATAAGAGGGAGGGAAGAGGGTGGAGTGGAGTGGAATATATAGGAAATGGAATGGATGGGAGTGGTTTCTATGCCTTTTTTTTGGCTACCCCCCATGTAGGGGGAAAAAGCCTTTGGTATATGTATGTA
Source organism: Oratosquilla oratoria (assembly GCF_046742065.1). Classification (NCBI taxonomy): domain Eukaryota; kingdom Metazoa; phylum Arthropoda; class Malacostraca; order Stomatopoda; family Squillidae; genus Oratosquilla; species Oratosquilla oratoria. The sequence continues at coordinate 44,384,102 of NC_134817.1, forward strand.
TATGTATGTACCTTAAGCCACGAATTTCCCAGTCACCCCTCGTAAGGTTTACTTCTTATAAGTGTCTTGTCACTGGGAGGTAGCTGTTTCTCATGCGCTTCAGATTGGTGCCAGGGTCGGAAGAGATCATATTGTTACTGACTGATTATCTCAGAATTATTCATAACAACCCTGTTATCAATCTTAAGCTCATTATCTATTACAAATGATAGAATCTCCACGCAGTCAGACACGGCACGCAAACATACATGTAGAACGCCATGCAGACAGACTGGTAAACAGAGATACAGAGAGGAATTGAAGTTTCGTTTGCTCGCTTGGCAGAACATTTGACCCGAGAATAGTTCTGACCTGACGACAGCGAGGAGGGTGACGTTGCAAACATAGACATTGTATTTCTTTACATTTACTCATTTAGATACAGTATATACAGACATTTTATCTTTATATAACTACTTCATGTTGATTGTTCTTATTCATCTGTTCATTTGTTGCATTGTATTGTAATGTGTAGGATTTCATATTTATTATATTGTATTACACTGCACTGCATTATATTGTATTGTATTGTATTGTATTGTATTGTATTGTATTGTATTGTATTGTATTGTATTGTATTGTATTGTATTGTATTGTATTGTATTGTATTGTATTGTATTGTATTGTACTGTACTGCATCGTTACTAACTGTTGTCTTACTATTTCATAAATTTATTGGGGAACTTGAACGGGTTTCCTTTAGTGTATAAGTTAGTGAAAGAATGGACGAGGGAGTTAGTGTGAGTGGTGGTGGTGGTTAGGGTAATCGAGTGTGGATGTTGAGGGTGGAGTTGTGGACGATGGTGGTGGAAGAATGAGGAAGGTAATAGGGGTTCAGTAAAAAAAAAAAAAAAAAAAAATGCGTGGCTGCCCTGCCATCGTTATGAGTAATGTACACGTCCAAAGGATTTGCATAAAATCGTGCAATTTGCAATGAAGTTTCTGTGAAACGCAACGCGTTCGAGGAAATTATGTCATCGACATTCGAAAATGGTTTGGTTTGATGCTCCGTCTCTGAAATGGATAGCTTCAATTTTGAAAAAAAAAAAAAAAAAAAAAATCGGAATGAGAAAGTTGTATTTCTAAATAGTTTTGCTTATTTACATTAATATTCAAAGTACATATTTATGTTTGTATATATCTCATGATCTTGCAATACTTACCCTTAATGAATACGAATTACTAGTGTGTATATTATAATGTGTGTTTATGATCGTAGTGCGCATGAAATATATGCAAATTAGTCACTGAAAAGTTTGGTTGAATGCATCAATTGTTTATTTTGGGTGCAGAAAGTGTTTTGAGATATCCATCAATACCTAGGTATATATATAAATATATATATATAATATATATATATATATATATATATATATATATATATACATATATATATATATATATATATATATATATATATATATATATATATATACATATATATATATATTTGGTAGCATGGTGAGCTTTTATTTGCTTATCTATTCATTCACCCACTATTTATTTTTTTATTTATCTATTTATTTGTTTATTTACTTATTTACTTATCTATTTCTTTGTCCATCTATTAATTTATTCATTTCCGTATTTGTTTACTTAATGTCATTATTTTTTTTACTATTACTAGAAATTTTTCCTTGAACCTAATACAAAGAATTATATTTTTTAGGCAAATTTCTCCCGTTTCAGTGATGTCATTCTATGGTAATGTAATTTATATATTCTTATTCTGTCAGTCGATAGATAATTTCATTGAACAACTAGGGCGTCATGGTACGGAAATTAGGACTTATACAGCATTTAGTCAAACTCGTGCGTCATTTTAGGGAAATTAGGACTTAAACAGCATTTAGTCAAGCTGCAGAAGAAATATTTCTTTAATTTGGTTATTTGACAGTAGTGTTTTCCAAACTGGGGGTTCTGTTAGCTTTCCTTTCTTTCTTTTCTTTTCTCATTCTCTTTTTCTCCTTTCATTTTGTCTTTCTTTCCTTTTAATTTGTTTGTTTCTTTCTTTCTTTCTTTCTTTCTTCTTTCTTTCTTTCTTTCTATCTTTCTTTCTTTCTATCTTCCTTTCTTTCTTTCTTTCTTTCTTTCTTTCTTTTCATTCATTCTTTCTTTCTTTTTTTCTTTCTTTCTATCTTTCTTTCTTCCTTCTTTCTTTCTTTCTATCTTTCTTTCTTTCTTCCTTCTTTCTTTCTTTCTTTCTTTCTTCCTTCTTTCTTTCTTTCTTTCTATCTTTCTTTCTTTCATTCTTTCTATCTTTCTTTCTTCCTTCTTTCTTTCTTCTTTCTTTCTTTCTTCTTTTTTCTTTCTTTCTTTCTTTCTTTCTTTCTTTCTTTCTTTCTTTCTGTTAATGTGCTCGAAGAGACTCCAGGGATTAACAGAAACTTACAAGACAGACATACACCACAAAAAAAAAATATTAGCCAGTGGATACTGAACGCTTTCATCCATTGTTGAATTGGTATTCAGTAGAGCAACAAACAGCAATATATAAAAGAAGTGATCTATAGGTAGAAAATTATGGATAGCAAGATTTATGATGCGGGCTCTAAATAATCCTTCTTACAGTAGGTGTCCCTCGTCTGTGATAATCTATTCTGCTTGAGCCAAAGTCTAGATTACAAAGTCAGTCCATATTTGTTAAAAAGAATCAGAGGTGACTTGACGTCATGTATTCATCAGACTACCTTTTTTTTAAGCAAAATAAATAAATAAATAATAGGAAAACTATGGCGAATGAAATAAACTGGCTCAAATTTATAAATGATGGATCGCATTGTATATTGCAAAAGATAATCAAAATAAGTGAGGAGATACGTCATGAAATTCCAGTACCCTGAAACGCCTATATCATAGAGTGAATTCCAAATGACCATCAGCTTGGATGAGTGATTCAAATGGAGGTCCAGCTTTTCAGATATTCCAGTATTGAGATACAATTCTTGCTGTCGAATACAGACACCATGGGAAGTTCACTCGCCCCTTCTGAATTCAGCTATGTAAATTTAATTACTATTGTTCGAGAATTAATTCAAATAATTAAAATACAATTTGCCTTGTATTAAGAAGGACTTTTGTATGATTGGTATGGTATCACTGTTTTTTGTTCAGGTTTGGTGGTAAGAATGTAGATGTGACATTTTTATATACGTATACCAGTCTGTCTTGAAACAGCCCTGGAACAACCTTTTTTTTTTATCTATTTCTAGACAATATACATTTGACTGCAAGTCACCTTTACCTCATTATTACGAAGATGAAGAGAATGTTTTGTTGCAAGCCAAAATTGCATATAATGGAGTTACTTAAAAGCGTTTCTAAACTATTTTGAAACACATTCCATAATGGTCTTTGAACTGAACATAAACGGGCAAGAGATACGGAATCATCGTAGTCTTTACCATCATCATCATCTTCATAAATTGGGGGCATACTCATTTGCCGGCGCCGCTCCATACGGTCTATCTGAGCAAGCTCTTATATAGCAACCCTTCCCACTCCAAACAAACAGGTTCAATTAACTTGCGCCAGCCATGAATTCTGTGGGCATCCCGTTCGTTTCCTCCATCGAGGGGTGTCTCTTGAAGTGGCGACCCTGCGAGTAGGATCAACATGAGAAACCTTACCCATCCTTCTAAATTACCTTTTTCATGACCGATAGAAAGAAGAGTAATATATAATTGATTTAATGAAAATAAGGACTACTTTGGATATGTAAAGGTAGCATAATACTTATTATGGCAAGAACTAGCATCATGGTTTGTAGCGAGGGACAGCACCATACTCTATGTGGCAAGATTCACTACATTATTTTCACGTTTGAGAGTTAGGACGAAACTTTACATGCAAAGAGATAATTCTATAGTTATCATTTCCTTCTTCTAAATAAAACAAACAGGCATTAGCTAGAACAAAATATACAAAGTAATACACATGGAAAGTGATATGGATATCCAGGATACAAAATAAGATATCAAGGCATCTCATCATCAAAAATGCTTGATAGTTTCAGTTTGCTTAAAGATTCTCACTAACGTTGACAATAACATGATGCCATAAGCACTCAGATGTATGGCATGCCACTCAACTAATCATGTTTGGGGAAACCTCACGATCGAGTAGCCCGCAGTGACTCATTATGCAAACGAATTTACATTAATACAAGAGTATTTGGAAAGCCATTTGCATAACTGGGGTCAAAACATGTAGCACAAGTAAAATGATACCACAGAATAGTCAGAGGACTTGG
>NC_134817.1:44390892-44400892 GCF_046742065.1 Oratosquilla oratoria
GAGATCGCCCCTATATTTCACACAGGCGCTCAAGAGGACGTTACTACGCGAAAATTTTTCTTTCTTTATTTCATACATTTATTTATCAACTTATTTATTTATTCCTTTACTTGTTTACTTATTAATTTATTTGTATGTTCGTTTATTCATCTATGTATTAATCTATTTATTTGCTTTATTTTATTTTTTCTCTACTTCACTTATTTCTATTCCAGCTTATAATGATTTCATATTATTTTGTCTTAATTCATTCTACCTATTTACCTTTATATCTATTTATCTATTTTTTTGTCCGACCATGTCTTGGTCTGAAATGGTTTTCTATTATTTTCCCTGGAAGGTTTCTTTGCGAAAAAGCCGTTTCTTGGTTTGTACAGTACTTTACAAAATACAGAGTCTTTGTTGTGATAGGCACTCACGAGATAATAGAGTTCATAAATGGTTTTGCTTATTATATATATATAGGGAGGGAGGAGGGTGGAGGGGAGTGGAATATATGGGAAATGAAATGGGTGGGAGTGATTTCTATGCCTTTTTCTTTTTGGCTAACCTCCTTGTAAAGAGGAAAAAGCCTTTGGTGTATGTATGTTTGTATGTATGTATATATATATATATATATATATATATATATATATATATATATATATATATATATATATATATATACATATATAATTGATATTATGTCAGAAAATGAGCGAAATAGCTTGTGGTAGCCAAATTATAAAGATAAGGACAGGGTATATTACTTGAGTTCATAACTTGATTTTAATAAGATTTTGACAAAAACTGATTTATATACATAAAAGACTAAAGACTTTTCAACAAGAAAAAATAATAGTAAAAGTTGAATTATGGAACTTGTTCTTCTCTAGCCTGACATATTTCTTAACTGAAGTACATAATAAAGAAATATTATGAGCCTTGCTAGGAAAAAAGAAGCGACGGCAAAGAGGTACATCATAGATAATGCTACCTACCAAGGTTTCATTAAGATTAACTTGAGATTTATGTTAATAAAAAATGTAGATTAGGGTACAGGTAAAATAAATGGGTAAAATTTTTTGTTGTTTTTCTTTTTTAATCTAGCTTATCACTGGCAAAATTAGTGAGGATATATTATATCATAGAAACAGTAGATCCGAATGGAACGCGGGCCGGCAGAGCAATCTGCTCGCGGAAGTAACAACCCCAACTATATGTATTTCATAGACTCCTTTCCTTCAGATTTTTTTGTAAGGTAAATGGTGCACACAGAATTAGTCCTATTACTTAGATACACCATATGGTATAATAGAAATCATGTCATGTTTTTAGATTTTTGCTGCGAAAGTAACAACCCCAACTATATGTATTTCATAAAGACTCCTTTCCTTCAGATTTTTTTTGTAAGGTAAATGGTGCACACAGAATTAGTCCTGTTACTTAGATACACCATATGGTATAATAGAAATCATGTCATGTTTTTAGATTTTTGCTGCGGAAGTAACAACCCCAACTATGTGTATTTCTTAAAGACTCCTTTCCTTCAGATTTTTTTTTGTAAGGTAAATGGTGCACACAGAATTAGTCCTGTTACTTACATACACCATATGGTATGATAGAAATCATGTCATGTTTTTAGATTTTTGCTACATATTGCAGAGTAGCTCCAAAACCTATCTTTAATATGAGTCGAAAGGATTGGCTTAATATATAATGCGCATCATTATACCAGTCCACGTGTCATTTTCATAAAGGTGATACGCAGGGTCAGCCGTCTCAAAGCTACTGCTAGGTAAAAAAAACACAATAAACAATAATGGTAATAATAAATAGTAATGATATCAAATGCTAATGATAATAAATTAACAAAACCTTATGGGCACAAACACACATCGAGATATACAATTGGCTTTGGTTATAAGGGGTACAATGGTTTTTGTCTTCTATAAAACTGTAGCAAACGTATTGCTGTTGGTCGTGCATGCATGACAAGAAGAAATCTATTAGGGCGTAAACCGATGTAGTGAACACTTGTTTACAGCGTTTCTATCTTTGTGCAAACCATCGTTCTCTATGTCGTAAAAGACTCGTTAACATTGTTCTCTATAGTTTATAAAGATGGAGTCGACCATACATTTAGGTATACTTGTTATTAGCTATTTTTATATAGTATAAAAGCTTAAACCCATTAAAAGTACCAGGTCAATTCATGGAACATTATTAGTATGTTGAGACTTTTTATAGATTTTGTTTTGGCAACGCAAGACAATCCGATTGAGCTAATGGTAACACCTGTTAAGGTTAGAAGACAAATGTACTTATTCTTCTTAACCCTGGTAATGGGTTTTGAACCTCTTGCAGATCTATATCCGTCGGGATCAAACCTCTCTATCTTCAGTGTTACACAAGTTTCACCCAGCTTTCTGGACTGTCACTATTTTTTTTTTTCACAACACGTGTTAGGGTTAGAAAGAAGACAAATGAACTCATACTTCTTAACCCTGGTGGTGGTTTTTGAGCCTCTTTCAGATCTAGATCCGTCGGGATCAAACCTCTCTATCTTCAGTGTTACACAAGTTTCACCCAGCTCTCTGGACTGTCACTAATTTTTTTCACAACACGTGTTAGGGTTAGAAAGAAGACAAATGCACTCATACTTCTTAACCCTGGTGGTGGTTTTTGAACCTCTTTCAGATCTATATGCGTCGGGATCAAACCTCTCCATCTTCTGTGTTACACAAGTTTCACCCAGCTTTCTGGACTGTCACTATTATTTTCACGCCATCAATCCACTTCACACTTCATTCGAGTTCTTCGGCCTTCTCCCTTCCACACACGTGCGTTCAAGAAAACTCCCTAAAGCGGGCCCTACACGATCAATATTATTGCGCAATATTCGATATTGTACAATATTATTGACGGTGTAGTGTTGGTACTGAAGAATGACAGTACATTGAAGACATCAAATATACAGGCCAAACAGGAGTACCTCTTCAGTACCATCCCTACAGTGTCTATAATATTGTGCAATACGGAATATTGTGCAATTATACTGATCGTGTAGGGCACGCTTTAGGATCCTGTTCTCCTCCATACGCGTAATATTCCCTGCTCATTTAAGCTTAATTCTCTCGACAGCATCTTTGATTCTCTCTTGTTTATTCTCTTGCCTAAGTTCACAGTTGTGCCTTCTTCTTCGTTAGTTTCCTTTTCCATCAAGGTTAGGTCCTGTTGTTCTCAGTATTGTGTTTTCGAATAATATTAACCTTTGTTCCAATTCTTTTGTTATTACCTAAGTTTCAGAGGTACATAAGTTGTATTAATGTATTATAGGTTCGCAGGTTGGTAGCTTGTGATGTATATAGTGTTACGAATCCAAAATCTTAGTAACCTGAGATTAATCTTTATGTTAAATTATGTACTCTATGTATTATACTCTATAGAAATAAAAAACGAATCTAAAATCCTTCGGTACACCGAAATATTATTATATGTGGACTTCCAGACATATTGCTTATTTTTTTATATTTTATATTTTTACTCATTTATTGTAGAGTTCTGCACTTAGCTGAGTCAGATCATCAGCCATTACCCAAAATAAAGTTTATTAGAAGTCATTATAGCAGATAAAATAGTACAAACTAGTAAAGTTCATCTGAGTTCTCTTAAAATGATGATCTGCCCTTAAACTACATAAAGTCTAAAGAAAATCATTCAAGTCGTGGGTGTAAGATAATGACACAAGTCACCATTTTGTCTCACAGAATTATCAAATCAGATCTGAAGCTGAAAAGGTTCTACTATTTTTCATCAGAATTAGTTAATATTCATGTTTTAGTTCAATTCTGATGGCAAAGAGAACTCAGGCAGTCAAAGTCCAATTTGTCTAAATCAAAAGTAATCAATATTTATTTTTCTTCTCTCGTTGACTTTCCATAGAACTGCATGACTTTTACGATCAACCCAACTAGCAGCAGTATACATGCACATGCACACACACACACACACACACACACACACACACACACACACACACACACACACACACACACACACACACACACACACACACACACACACACACACACACACACACACACACACACACACACACACACACACACACACACACACACATACACACACACGCACACACACACACACACACACACACACACACACACACACACACACACACACACACACACACACACACACACACACACACACACACACACACACACACACACACACACACACACACACACACACACACACACACACACATACACACACACGCACACACACACACACACACACACACACACACACACACACACACACACACACACACACACACACACACACACACACCACACACACACACACACACACACACACAAACACATATACATATATATATACAGGATATATATATATGTATATATATATATGTATATATACATTTATATATATATGTATATATATGTATATATGTATATATATATGTATATATATGTATGTATATATATATATATACATACATACATACATACATACATACATACATACATACATACATACATACATACATACATACATACATACATACATACATACATACATACATACATACATACATACGTACATACATACATACATGTACCAAAGGCTTTTTCCCCCTTGCAGGGAAGGTAGCCAAAAGACAAAGGCACAGAAACCACTCCCACCTATTCCATTCCCCACACACTACACTCCCCTCTCCCTTCCTCCCTCCCTCTTATCTTGGCACCTCCTGGATGACGGGTCATCCCTGCATCTTGTCCACTGCCCTGGGTCAGAGGCAGTGTCAAAAGACACAGGACATCCACAGCAAAGCTGCTCCAACAATTCGGCGACCCCCCCCCCTCTCCGTCCCCTCATGCAGAAAAGGAGAAGACTGGTAGAAATCACCTCGGGCTGTGTCAATTTGTTTCTCATACATAGTTCCTCACCCGCCATCACCCACCTACTCCCCCTCATGCATCACAGCATCACCTATACACAACCTTTCACCATTCACCCCTGTCTTCTGTCCTCTCCCGTCTTTCCTCAACAGACATTTACCTCTTTCCCAATGCCCCTTTTACCACATATATCCATCTTATCCTAGGTCGTCCCCTCATATTTACTCCTTCCACCTCTGCCTTCCACATCTCTTTTACTAATCTTTCTTCACTCATTCTTTCTATGTGTTTAAACCATCCTCATACTCTTTCATCAAACCTATCTCCCAACTCCCATTCCAGCCCTGTTCTCCTCCTCACCTCCTAATTTCTCACCTAATCCAGCCTAATAACCCCTATCATACTTCTCTGGAATTTCATCCCAAACACACCCAAACTCCTTCTCTCTTCCTCTCTTATGTTCCATGTTTCTGCCCCGTACAGTGCTGTCGTCACAATCATTCCTTCATACAATCTCCTCTTAGCACCCATTCCCAAATGTCTATTTCTCAGTACACTTTTTAATCCCACAAGGCATTTACTCACTTCTCTTAATCTACATTCTACTTCCACCCCCATTTCTCCCTTTCCTGCCACATTCGCACCCAAGTATCTAAAACTATCTACACTCTCCAGTCTCTCTCCCACACATTTACTCACTTCTCTCAATCTACATTCTACTTCCACCCCTATTTCTCCCGTTCCTGCCACATTCGCACCCAAGTATCTAAAACTATCTACATCCTCCAGTCTCTCTCCCTTAATACTCACTTCCAGCCAGCTGCCATTCTCTCCCCATGTACATTTCATCACCTTACTTTTGTCTACATTTATCTTCAACTTCCTTCTTTCACACAACTTCCCAAACTCTGTCACTAACATCCTCAATCCCTCCACTGACACTGCTACAAGCATAGTGTCGTCAGCAAACAACAACTCCTTATCTCCCACTTTTCTCCATCTTCTTTAACTATCTCCAATCCCTCACCCACTACCCTTCATTTACCTCTCGTACCACCCCATCCATGTATAAATTGAACAGCCAGGGCGACATAACACACCCCTGACGAAGTCCCACATTTACCTCAAACTACTCACTCTCCCCATTTCTAATCCTAACGCAAGGCTTACTACTCTCGTAAAAACTCTTGACTGTTCTTAACAGCTTTCCTCCTACCCCATATATCTGCAATACCTCCCACGGTGCCTTCCTGTCTACACTGTTATAAGCTTTTTCCAGATCCATAAAAGCCTCCAAAAATCCTTACCTTTCCCTATAACTTTCTCACATATCTGTCTTACCACAAAAATCTAATCTACACAACCTCTACCTGTCCAAAACCCACACTGTTCCTCACCAATTACTCCATCTGTTCCTCCCCTAATTCTCTCAATCAAGAGCCTCCTATAAGCCTTCCCAACTACACTTAATAAGCTGATCCCTCTGAAACTAGTACACTCACACTTGTCACTCTTTCCCTTGTAAAGTAGAACTATACAGGCACTCCTCCAGTCCTCTGACACTCTACCTTCTTTTAAACAAACATTAGATAACCTCAGCAGCTACTCTCATCATTTTAACAGCTGTTTTCACTTCATCTTTTCTTATTTTTCCTCCATTTTCCTCATCACGATCATTTTCTTAGCGCTTCCCACTGCAACTACTTTTCCTTCCCTATCCTCCTTCACATTTGGCAACTCCCTAAAATACTCTGCCCACCTTTCTCTCACTGCTTTCTCTTCCATTATCATCTCTCCATCTGCACCTTTTACCTTTTATTCTCTATTTGATTCGCCTCCTCTTTCTCTTTTAATTTCTTTACAAACATATTTATATTACTTTAATTTTTTCTGTCATACTCTTATTCCATTTCACATTTGCTCTTCTCTTTGCCTCCTTTATCTTATACTTTACTTCTCTTCTCCTTACTTTGTACCTCTCACACGATTCCCTCTTCCAAATCTATAACCAATCTATGACAGCCTGCTTCTTCTCTTCTACACCCTTCTTTGCTTTCTCATCCCACCACTCGCAACCCTTTCTTTCTATTTTCTCCCGCCCTCCTTGTACCATACACCATCTTTGCACACCATATGACCCTTTCCTTAAATCATCCGCATTCCTACTCCACTCCTAGTTCTACTATCTCCTTCACTCCCTCCCATTCCTCTCTCAGCTTCTTCTTATACTCCTTCTCCTTTTCTTTCTCATTGAAACAGTTTATTCTAAGTACCTCCCTACCTCGTTCTACACCTATTCTCCACTTTCAATTTAACTTCCACCAAAAAATTATCTGATATTCCCCTACTCTCTCCCCTTAGAACATGTATATCCTTAACTCTTCCTACTATACTTGTGGTTACCACTATATTGTCCACTAACGCTCTATCTACCACCCTTCCATTAATCACCCTCTATCATGCATAATTATGCTTAACTTTCTTCCTAAACACTATTTACTATCAACTCTTTCGAGACACATTTCCACCATCAACTTTCTACTACGATTTTTTTCCCTGGAACTCCACACTTCCCAATCACTCCGTCTATTGGTTAATCTCTTACCCTAGTATTAAGGTCTCCCATTACAACTGCATTGACATATTTCCCTAATCCCTCTATGCACTCCCTTATATCTATCCAAAAAGCTCTACGCTCTTCTCACTACCAGGCCCATACACACTTACAAAAATCCACATCTCCCTTCACAGCTTTACCTTCATCCACATTTACCTTGAAGAAACCTCCTTCTACTCCACTACACGCTTACCTATCTCTTCACGTACTAGTATAGCCACCCCTTATCTCCCTCGTCCTCTCTTCACTCTTGAAAACCTCCCAACTACACTTCCAAACTCACACTCGTCCCTCCCTTTCAACTTAGTTTCACTCAAAGCCAACACATCCATTTTTCTTCTCTCAAACATACTACCTATCTCTTCCCCTCTTCTCTCATCTGTTCCACATCCACGAACATTAAAAGACCAAAACCTTATGGTACTGGTTGGAAAACTCTAAAACCCTCTTATGCCTTTATTTTTTTTTATTTTTTTTTTTTTAGGAATGTCCCCTGTGGAGCTACAGGTAGCAGGATTCCTCATCCTATCCCGTGTCCCTTTTTTTTTTTTTTTTTTTTTTTGCCTCATACGACTCAAGTGGGATGACTTGGTGGCAGTATTATTTTGCCCACCACAGGATCGGCAAAAAAAGGAAATGGATATTCAGAGAAATGGAACAGGACAGTAACAAGGGGTTGGGGGACAGCATACTGGAGGGACAGTCGTAGTATAAAAAAATGTCATCATTTCTCTATGAACAGTCTTCCTCTATCACTGACAATATGATGTCTGTCTCCGGTACTTAGGGGCGCCCAATATAGACCCTAAAGTATCAACTGCATGCTACTTTGCCACAATAACATGCAACCAGTATATATATATATATATATATATATATATATATATATATATATATATGTATAAATATGTATATATTTATATACAGTATATATATATATATATATAATATATATATGTATATATATATATATATATATACTGTACAGTGTATATATATATATATATATATGTTTATATATATCAATGTGTATATATATACTTATACATATGTTTATATATATATATGTATATATATATCTATGTATATATATATATATATATAAGAGCAAAAAAATAAAGGAATGAATAAGACCAAGATATTTGAAACTTGTTGCGAACACAGAAAGGAGACTTAATAAGGATACATTCAATAGTAATTGTAAATTATTGACAACAAACGAAGAATCAATATTTTGTATGTTTGTTACAATTTTGCTGGCTGAGCGGGTTAGGGCGTCGTTACTTGCGGCGAAGGTCGAGGGGATGGTGGTTCGAATCCTGCCACCGGCGAAGTTGAAACAAGGGCATGGTTCATTAAATTCCACGCTACAATGCCCTCTGTGAGGGGCACCGTCCTAGCCTTCCGATAGGAAGGAGTTTGTGACGTTAAACCATATCATGTTACAGTTTACAAGTTTTCGTTGGAAGATGGCAAAGGAAAATGTAACCATCAGTATTTGCAATTTACCAAGTGAGAAAAATAATCCTACCCGTCACTCATTATAATTGAATTAATAAAAAAAAAAAACAATAGAGAAAATTAAGCATCATTTCATATTCATTGACAGAGGCAACTGGATGTCATAAGAAGGGAGAAAAAAAAAACGAAAAAACATTATATATGAGTATTTGCAATTTACTAGAAAATAAAAATAATAACTCCGACGGTTTTCAAAGGGGAAAATTTCATCCTCCATGTTCCGAACAATATTACAAATGTTGCAAGAAAAAAAAATTGCATTACATTTCCATTTCAGTCATAATCTCCTCTCTTTCTTCCTCGGAAATTGTTTTCTAATGCGTTGATATTATATCGGGCATTAAAAGAGTTTGAAAATCTTACATATCAGTAGTTTTTTAAAAGAGAATATTCTTTACTTCCAAGTCTTGCTCTTTATAGCATTAAGAAGTTAGTTAAGGTAGACTAATCGAGTAAAGATAAAACATCATAAGAAATAACTTTCCTAATCAGAAATAAGATTGACTGGCACAACCCTGAAAATATATTTTTTACAAATTATGAGAATTTTCTTTTTGATCCTCAAGTTGATCATACGCAAAAATGCCTTTACAATGTGTGTGTGTGTGTGTGTGTGTGTGTGTGTGTGTGTGTGTGTGTGTGTGTGTGTGTGTGTGTGTGTGTGTGTGTGTGTGTGTGTGTGTGTGTGTGTGTGTGTGTGTGTGTGTGTGTGTGTGTGTGTGTGTGTTTGTGTGTGTTTGTGTGTGTGTATGTGTGTGTGTATGTGTGTGTGTGTGTGTGTGTGTGTGTGTGTGTGTGTGTGTGTGTGTGTGTGTGTGTGTGTGTGTGTGTGTGTGTGTGTGTGTGTGTGTGTGTGTGTGTGCGCGCGCATGTGACTTTATATGTGGGTGGGAAAGGGTGACAGAGGGCGATAACGGGGTATGCGGGCACA
>NC_134817.1:44405892-44408392 GCF_046742065.1 Oratosquilla oratoria
TTTTAAGGCTGATTTAGTCTTTCTCCATATTCTTATCAATAGACAGTGCATCTTATTTTCTAAAAAATTTCCTCCTGCTTTCAAAAGTTTCCCAGGGATTTTATCATGTCCCGGGGCTTTGTTATTTTCTAATTCTTTTATCGTTGTTCTTACCTCATGAATGGGTGGTTCTGGTAGTTCCATCTCAACTAGGTCCTCATTATTTTCCTCCTTGTAAAGGTTCTCTGGCTCTGATCGAATAAGCAATTTTTTAAAATGGTTCTCCCAACACATTGAAATTTCCTTTTCTAATGTTTCAATGTTTCCACTTCGGTTCTTTATCATATTTAACCTTGGTCTATACCCGTTTTTCATTTCTTTAATGATTGTATTTTGTTCTCTAATTTTTCCTTCTCTGCCTAGTGTCTCAATTTTATTATTCATGAATTATCCCTTTTTCCTTCTTTTTATCCTATTTTGCTTCTCTTCTCTTTTGGTGGTAATCTTCCTCTGTTTCTTCATTCATCACCTGCAACCATTTCTCTCTTGCTTTCTTCTCTATTTTTTCCTTCTCTGCCTAGTGTCTCAATTTTATTATTCATGAATTATCCCTTTTTCCTTCTTTTTATCCTATTTTGCATCTCTTCTCTTGTGATGGTAATCTTTCTCTGTTTCTTCATTCATCACCTGCAACCATTTTTCTCTTGCTTTCTTCTCTAATTTTTTCTTCTCTGCTTAGTGTCTCAATTTTATTATTCATGAATTATCCCTTTTTCCTTCTTTTTATCCTATTTTGCTTCTCTTCTCTTTTGGTGGTACTTTTCTCTGTTTCTTCATTCATCACCTGCAACCATTTCTCTCTTGCTTTCTTCTCTCTCTTTTTTTTTCTTCTCTGCCTTGTGTCTCAATTTTATTATTCATCAATTATCCCTTTTTCCTTCTTTTTATCCTATTTTGTTTCTCTTCTGTTTTGGTGGTATTTTTCCTCTGTTACTTTATTCATCACCTGCAACCATTTCTCTCTTGCTTTCTTCTCTATTTTTCCTTCTCTGCCTAGTGTCTCAATTTTATTATTCATGAATTATCCCTTTTTCCTTCTTTTTATCCTATTTTGCTTCTCTTCTTTTTTTATGGTAATCTTCTCTCTTGTTTTCTTCCTCTCTTCCACTACTATGCGGCATTCCTCATCATGCCACGTTTCCACTCTTCTCCCCTCCTTGTACCTAACAATCTCTTCTGCTGCACCTATTATACTTTCTTTCAAGATCTTTGCTTCCTCCTCCAAATCTGCATTCTCCTCTATTCCCTGTAATGCTTCAAACCTATTTCTGAGATCCACTTCACAGCTTGTCCTTACGAGTACTTCCTGCTGATTTAGTCTTTCAACATAAAATTTCTTTTGTGGTTGGTTTTGTGTTTTCTTCGATATTCTAAGTCGGGATTTTATTTTTGCTATCAGTAATATATGGTCTGATTCACAATCGGCCCTCAGAAGCCCCGCACATCTTGCAATGACCTGTGTTTTTTGTTGATTAACACATGGTCTATTTGTTCGCCCATCTGGGGATACCCATGTGTACTTTTGTATGTTGGAAGTATGTACCCCTTATCATCATATCATTCGCTTCAGCAAAGGAGGCTGGTCTTAAGCCGTTCTCACTGGATGTGGGATGTAGACTTTCTTTTCCGATTGATGCAAAGCATTCCTCCCTCCCGAACTGCGCATTCATATCTCCAAATATGAGTAGTATATCATGCCTTGGGATTCCATCCACTATACTGTGTAGTTTTCCATATAGTCTCTCTTTATCATTGTCATTTGCATCCTTAGTTGGTGCATATTACAAAGGATTACAAAGAAAGAACATGCCAACAGGAGACATTTTGGTCAATATCTAGGTCGGATACGAAAAAAGATTCATAATGATAAACAAATAAATGAATAAATAAAAACAATAATAATGTAGATAATAAATAAAATAAATAAATGCATACGTATAGTTAGATAATAAACAGGTAAATAGTACATGACAATAAATTGGCATAACTAATAATAAATGAGAATCAAATGATAGTAAACAAACGGACAAATTATAACAAAACAAATAAACAAATAATATAAAATAAATTATAATCATTACAGAATCTTGCTTAGGTGTTTATCTAAATGATACTTAAAGCTTCGAAATGAACTATATTGCACTGCCTCTGCAGGAAATTTATTCCATTCATTAACTACACGGTCGTCGAAGTTGTTTCTACCCACTTCCAAATTGAATATGTTTCCGCACAGTTTGAGACCATTGTTTCTTGTCGGATTCTCATTCAGTGTGAAAATTTTGTCACTTTTGATGTCAATTCCTTTTAAAATCTTAAAGACCTCTATCAAGTCACCTCTGAGTCTATACTTCTTTAAGAAAAACAGATTCATATGTTTTAATTGATTTTCGTATGATTTATTTTTTATATTTGGAGGCAGCTTTGTAGCTCGCCGTTGTACTTTTTCCAATGTGTCAATGTC
>NC_134817.1:44430892-44433392 GCF_046742065.1 Oratosquilla oratoria
CTCTGATTCCTCGATGTTTATTAACTATCTCAAAATGATGATGAAACAATAAACATTTTGAAATATTTGACCCTCTGAGGGAGAAAATGTTTTCTGAATTAGGTGGATTCTTCTAATGTAAGAATAGCATAATCAAAAAAATTAGTTGACCTTTTGGGATTTTTTTTTTTTTTTGGCAAATTTCTAAAATCACTCATTAATAGATACAAAATTAACTCATTCAACATGCTTTTCTACAAACACCCGAAAGAAAATAGTTTAACATTCACCAGAATAAAATATCTAAACGATGATACAATCTAGGAAGGTCTAAGAAAGATTTGACTTTCGTACTATCAAGCCCTCTAATGATCTGAATAGAATTGTCATCCAACAAATAAAAAAATTTAATGACCGAAACAGAACTATAAGGATGGTAACTGGTCTACAAGACCGAAGATCAGAAACTAAGACACTTCAAGCTAGATTATCTATTGAGTAATTCTAGAAAACAACTAAGACACTTTAAACTAATGTTTCTATAGTGCAATTCTAGGAGCAGTGACGACATGGAAGAACTACATTTTGATACACTAACAATGAAACCCTGTTTCTCAATATATTCATCACTTGAAACTGGAGAGGTCGCACTGTCTTGTGGAGTCACTGAGCGCGTGAGAGGCCGTGAGAGGAAGGAAATGGAATGGGAGTGGAGGAAGTGAGAGCAGAAGTGTTTGGGAGTGTTGTAGGCCAATGGTGGAGTGTTGGGGGAAGAGATTCGGTGTAGAGGAGGGAGTGTGGGGAAGAAAGAAAGATCTGGAGGAGTAGGGCAGAGAGTGAGGGTGAGCGTAAGAGGGAGAGAGGGTTATGAGGAAAGAGTTGAAAATAGGGAAGCATGTAAAGAAAAGAAAATGAGCATAAAAAAAGTAATTTGTGAAACAGTCAAATGATAATAATAATAAAAAAGATAACATTTGTGTAGGTGGATAAGCAGACACAAATAGGATAAACAAGAAAAAAAATCAAGAAAAGAAAATGAGCATAAAAGAAAGAAATAATTTGTGAAACAGTCAAATAATAATAGCATTTTTTTAACATTTGTGTGGGTGGATAAACAGAGACACAAATAGGACAAACAAGAAAAGAAAACAAGAAAAGAAAATTAGCATAAAAGAAAGAAATAATTTGTGAAACAGTCAAATAATAATAATATTTTTTTTTTTTACATTTGTGTAGGTGGATAAACAGAGACACAAATAGGACAAACAAGAAAAAAAACAAGAAAAGAAAATGAGCATAAAAGAAAGAAATAATTTGTGAAACAGTCAAATAATAAAAATTCTTAACATTTGTGTAGGTGGATAAACAGACACAAATAGGACAAACAAGAAGAAAAAAACAAGAAAAGAAAATGAGCATAAAAGAAAGAAATAATTTGTGAAACAGTCAAATAATAAAAAATTTAAACATTTTTGTAGGTGGATAAACAGTGACACAAATAGTACAAACAAGAAAAAAAAACAAGAAAAGAAAATGAGCATAAAAGAAAGAAATGATTTGTGAAACAGTCAAATAATAATGAGAAATTAAATATTTGTGTAGGTGGATAAACAGAGATATAAATAGGACAAACAAGAAAAAATAAGATGAAAGAAACAATGAGAAAGAAAGAGAAAGAAGTAAAAATTAGATAAAAGAGGGGAGAGATAAAAAGAAAAACTTAAGAAGGAACAGAGAAAGGAACAAAATAAGGAAAGAAGGGAGAAAGAGAACGAAGAGAAGAGACAGCAAGGGAAAGAGAAAGGAAGAAAAGATGAAACAAGTAGGGGCAAAGATAAGGAAAGAGAGCGAAAGAGACTAGTAGAAAGAGAGGGAAAAGAGATTCGGGAGAGAGACCGCGGAAGAGGGAGCAGGAGGGCGAAAGAGAGAGGAAAACAGAGGGAATGAGAGGAAAAGAGGAAAAAAGAGAAGGAATACGATTGAGTGAATAAATAAATGAATGTATAAAAGACAAATGCGAACGTGACGAATGACAAGTGGAAAAAGGCTAGAGAGAGAGGGAGGAGCCAGAATGTGTCAAGTCTTGTATATGTATGTATGTATGTATGTATGTATGTATGTATGTATGTATGTATGTATGTATGTATGTATGTATGTATGTATGTATGTATGTATGTATGTATGTATGTATGTATGTATGTATGTATGTATGTATGTATGTATGTATGTATGTATGTATGTATGTATGTATGTATGTATGTATGTATGTATGTATGTATGTATGTATGTATGTATGTATGTATGTATGTATGTATGTATGTATGTATGTATGTATGTATGTATGTATGTATGTATGTATGCATGCATGCATGTATGTATGTATGTATGTATGTATGTATGTATGTATGTATGTATGTATGTATGTATGTATGTATGTATGTATGTATGTATGTATGTATGTATGTATGTATGTATGTATGTATGTATGTATGTATGTATGTATGTATGTATGTATGTATGT
>NC_134817.1:44438392-44440892 GCF_046742065.1 Oratosquilla oratoria
CAAGATGTAACGGGGTCGTTACATCATCTCCAGAAAGGGGTTACTTGCACACACAAGATGTAACGGGGTCGTTACATCATCTCCAGAAAGGGGTTACTTGGTATACACCTTTTAAGTTTTGTTCTTTATTCGTCACACTTTAAGAAACTTAGATACACACTTTTACACAGTCTTAACACTAGGGCACGTCACAAGAACCGACGCTGGTCCGCGTCTTGCCAGAGATTTTTCCTCTCCGGAAGTGCCGAATGGACAAGTTCTTGAGTTGCCTTTAATCGTGATCTTAACATTAATCTCTTGTTAGTCTGTTGTCCCACATAGGTGGGGCAACTGCATTAATTACGTATTGATGTCTATTACCATACATGTTAATTATATATCCAGGGGAGGACCGTCAGTATACGTAATATCGTATGTCAGTACTGGGTGGCTACTAGATTGATCGCGTGTGTTCGTGTGTGTGTGTGTGTGTCGTTTGGTGCTTCGGCAGTGCCGGTCACACGAGCACGAAGTGTTGAGTCGGCAAGTTTGAGAGGAGCGCTTAGCTCAGCGTTTGATGCTTGACTGTCGGCGGACAGTGAGTGAGTGAGTGAGGGAGTGGGTTATATGACTGGGCGATACTACTCGTCATGTATATGAGGCGTATACAGGGCTACACAACCCCGAAAATAGATACAACTTAGATAACACGTTTTTAGAAAAATCTGAGTACGAGAGGGACTTGGGAGTTCTGGTGAGTACGGACCTTAAAACCAGGAAGCAGTGCAGTAGCGCCAGAAATAAAGCTAACAGGGCATTAGGCTTCATTGCTAGGACGGTAACGAATAGAAGTGCAGAGGAAATTATTAAACTCAATCTAGCGATGGTTAGACCCATCCTTGACTATGCGGTACAGTTTTGGTGTCCGTCCTACAAAATGGACATAAATTCGCTAGAATCAGTACAGAGAAGAATGACCAATATGATACAAGGACTCGGAAATTTGCCTTACGAAGAGAGGCTTAGGCACCTAAACTTACACTCTCTGGAAAGACGCAGAGTGCGGGGTGATCTAATAGAAGTGTTCAAGTGGATCAAAGGCTATAATAAGGGTGATGCAAACAAGGTCATCATAATAAAACAACAGGGCAGGACTCGCAGTAATGGGTATAAACTGGACAAATTTAGATTTAAGAAGGAAATAGGCAAGAATTGGTTTACTAATAGGGTGGTCGATGAATGGAATAAACTTAGTAACTATGTAGTAAGCGCTGAAACTATCAGTTGTTTTAACAAACGATTAGACAACTTTATGGATGGGGATGACAGGTGGTGATGGATACGGAGCTGCCTAGTGTAGGCCTTGTGGTCTTTTGCAGTCTCCTTTATTTCTTATGTTCTTATGTTATGTAATAATAAGAAAAGAAAACAGCGACAAATTGACATAGGAACCTACATTCAAGAACTCGTACGAAGCCAGTACTATAGTGCAGACGACGATACACGATAGATGATCTGGACGTATATATATGTAACGTCTCCACTGAGGCAATCGGACTTTCTTCTGGACGTATTGAAGACATTGTAGACACCACGGCTTTGATTTGCAAAGGTCTATTTAGCACCATAATGATCTCTGAAACTTTGAAATTAGGAAAATCAATTGAAGAGTATCGCATATGATTTTGGGCACCCAATGAGTTCTTTAACAACAGGCCTATGTAGAACCAAGATTAATACAATATGGCGAAGCGTGTATATGGAGAGTGCAAAGAAAATAGAACCCAGTCACATTATATTTGATATCGTATATATATATGTATATATATGTGTATATATATATATATATATATATATGTATATATGTATATATATATATGTGTGTTTGTATCATTTGACATTTTTGGAAATAGACTCATCCGCTGGGATTCGAACCCTTGCCTAGGCGGCTTACGTCTTACAAGACAAAGGCCTTACCGACCATGCTATCTCGACCCTACAAAACGAAACGACTTGGTTCACGGCCCAGTCGTTCCGCCGAGGGCACTCGGACAGAACATGATACGTAATGTATTTCATCAAATCCTTTATGCAGGCTAGTCTTCCGATAAGTGTTTGTATCATTTGACATTTTTGGAAATAGACTCATCCGCTGGGATTCGAACCCTTGCCTAGGCGGCTTACGTCGTACAAGACAAAGGCCTTACCGACCATGCTATCTCGACCCTACAAAACGAAACGACTTGGTTCACGGCCCAGTCGTTCCGCCGAGGGCACTCGGACAGAACATGATACGTAATGTATTTCATCAAATCCTTTATGCAGGCTAGTCTTCCGACAAGTGTTTGTATCATTTGACATTTTTGGAAATAGACTCATCTGCTGGGATTCGAACCCTTGCCTAGGCGGCTTACGTCTTACAAGACATATATATACATATATATGTATACATATACATATATGTATATATATATATATATGTGTATACATATATATATATACATATATATATATGTATATA
>NC_134817.1:44445892-44450892 GCF_046742065.1 Oratosquilla oratoria
CTTCCTCTCGGCCATTGTTTCAAAACATCCAAGTCATAAAATGAATCCTACCCCTCTATCTACTTACTTGTCTACCTCAATCTACCGGCCTCTTATAGGACTCGGCAGCTTCCCTTGGTCGTCCCGACCAATTATTTCTACTACCCTCTTACAGAGCTTGCTGATATATATTTTGAAATAATCATATATAAGAAGCTAAATTACCCCCAAGAAACTTCTAACACACACACACACACACACACACACACACACACACACACACACACACACACACACACACACACACACACACACACACACACACACACACACACACACACACACACACACACACACACACACACACACACACACACACACACACACACACACACACAAGTGTGAGTGGTCTCAGACGTACCCAGAGATCTGCTAATAATGAGCTTTGAGCTCACTGCCGTAGGGTGGTGTCTGGCTGTCTCGAAAAGAGGCTGCAGCAGATCCGAGGTGAATACACACACACACGGCTCGGTGGCGGATTGGTAAAGCACTGGCCTCACAAGCCAGAGAACCGGGGTTCGATTCCCCGGTCGGGCGGAGATAAGTTGGGTTTGTCTCCTTTCACGTGTAGCCCCTGTTCACCTAGCAGCGAGTAGGTACGGGACGTTAGTCAAGGAGTTGTGACCTTGCTGTCCCGGTGTGTGGTGTGTGAGTGGTCTCAGACCTACTCAGAGATCGGCTAATAAGGAGCTCTGAGATCACTGCCGTAGGGTGGTGTCTGGCTGTCTCGGCAGAGACTGCAGCAGATCCGAGGTGAAAACACACACACACACACGCGCGCGCGCGCGCCACATTCGGTGGCGCGGTTGGTAGAGCACTCGACTGCGAAGAACGGTTGTGCTCGCAGTACCTAGTTTGAATCCTGCCCAGGGCCGAAATTATTTCGGTATCGCTACGCTTCGGGTCGTTACTCTGACTCTCGTGGGCGGGGAGTTGGGTGTGTGTGTGTGTGTAAGGTCATAGCATTACCCATAGATCGGTCATACGAGCTCTGAGCTCTCTTCCGGGAGGGAAATAGCTGTCGATTACGAGTCCAACACGTGATCCAAAGACCAAGGTGAACACACACACACACACACACACACACACACACACACACACACACACACACACACACACACACACACACACACACACACACACACACACACACACACACACACACACACACACACACACACACACATATATATATATATGTACACACACACACACACACACACACACACACACACACACACACACACACACACACACACACACACACACACACACACACACACACACACACACACACACACAAACACACACACACACACACACACGCACGCACACACACACACACACACATTATATATCAATATATATACATATATATATATATATATATACATATATATATATACATATATATATATATATATATATATATATATATTGTGTGCATATGTCTTTGTGTAATTGTTAGTTTAAGTGTGAGTGCGTGTGATTTGCCATGGTCCTGGATTACGTGTTGGAGTCTTGATCGACAGCTATATACCACCCGCAAGAAAGTTCAGAGCTCATATATTACCAATCTGTGGGTAATGCTGTGAACTTGCACGCACACACACACACCGAACTCCCCGCCATTGAGAGTTGGAGTAACAGCTCGCACCGCAGTGATACTGAAATTATTTGAGGCATTGGCGGGAATCGAACCCGTACCGCCGTAGTTTCAGCCGGGAGATCTAACCACTGCGGCACGAGGTGTGTGTGTGTTTCCTTTATTACTTAATGGTTGAAGGAGCATAAACTACTATCTCATAGTGTTGAGGATGTACAAATTATCTTTTTTACTTCACTGAAAGGTTTTGCCAAGGAAGCATTGGAAATACGTTCAAGGTAATATTGCTTATGTAAATGGAGTAACAGAAAAAAAGAATAAATCTGATGCAGGAAAGAAACTAAAATATTTTTTTTTATGTGTCTAGTACTATACATGGCCAAAATTGTGTATAATCCTTGAAAATATACACATAACTGAATTGGGTAACAAAACAATACTGAGTTCGTTTAGACCTAACAATACTACTTCATTTTCATTAATAAAATTAAAACAAATGTGTTTCATATGTATACGCAACACCATTACTCCATTAGCTACATGAACTTGTCTTCTAGGTTCTGGAACGTAGAGATGTATAAACAAATTGAATCACACTAATCCGATATAGATGAAAGACTACTTGATTCTAATGAAATATAACCAAGTTGAACTAATTCTAACTGGCGGTGCGCCACGTTAATTAGAAGCCACCGCAGTAGCTATAATGCCAAATACAAAACATTAATTTGTTTGAATTCATCAGCGGAATACCCAGACTTATGTGCGGCTTTCTGTGTCCGACTCTCAGGCACATCTACATGAACACCTGTAATACATATCTGTGTGCGTGTGTGTGATTGTTTGTGTGCGTGCGTGCGTGTGTGTGTGTGTGTGTGTGTGTGTGTGTGTGTGTGTGTGTGTGTGTGTGTGTGTGTGTGTGTGTGTGTGTGTGTGTGTGTGTGTGTGTGTGTTGTCCCTAGTTGTATCATACGGAAAGAGAGCTATGCTCGTAGTGACCCGTCGTTGTATCTTTCAGCATTTAGTTTGTTCATAAATTCTTGTACATTTTTTGCACTCACTGTTCCTTTATCCAATTTGTTCCAGATATCTACAACTCTGTGTGAGAAATTATTCTTTTTCAGATCTATTCTATAACTATTTTTTCTGAGTTTCTTTTTGTGTCCCTTTGTTTTTCTCTTATCCCACTTTAATAAACCATCTCTGTGGAGGACTTCCATCCCTTTCATAATTTTGTAAATGGTCAGTAGAGCTCCTGTTTCTCTTCTTTGTTCCTGGATTAGTAGTTCTAGTTTGGACATTTTTTGTTAGTATGTCAATTTAGAGTGTTGGCTGTCGTTGCTCTTTGGATTCTTTCTAATTTCTTTATATTCTTTTTAGTAATGGGTGTCTATAGTGTCACAGCGTACTACAATCTTGGTCTAATCAGTGTGACTAATATTTGCTTTACCATTTCTTCATCCAAATAGTCAAAGGTCACTTTCATTGATCTTAGTAATTAGAATTTTTTCAGACTTTTTTGTTAATATGCTTGTCAGGTAACATGTCTTTGCTGATAATTACTCCAAGGTCCCTTTCAGAGCTGACTTTTTTACTTCCTTTTTACAAATTTTGTATTGACCTGATATTCTATTTTTGATTTTTACAAACTCCATTATACTACATTTCTTGATGTTGAATCTCACTTCCCACTTTTGACTCCATTCCCAGACTTTATCCAGTCTTTCTTTGTACTTACTTTCTTTAGTACTTTGCATCATCTTCAAATAAGTTCATATAACATTCCACACCTTCATCCATATCATTTACATACATGGCAAACATTTTCGGAGCCAATACAGAACCTTGTGGGACTACACTTTGCATTTCTTCCCAGGTTGAGTTTTGGTCTCTAAGTACCACCCTCATTTTTCTCTTGTTCATTTTTTTTTTCATCCATTCTAATAGATTTCCTTGTACACCACCTATTGTTTCAATTTTTCTCAGTAGCTTTTTGTGTTGTATTTTATCAAATGATTTTTGTAGATCTAGGAATGCACAATCCGCCCATTCGTTCCTTTCTTGCATTATTTCTATTAGCCTCGAGTAAAAGCAAATCAAGTTAGTGCCACATGATCTTCTGTCTCTAAATCAAAATTGTTTTGGATTCAGTGTATTATTTTCTTTCATATGTTCAATCCATCTACTTTTGATAACTTGTTTCGCACATTTTTGTTATTGTGCTTGTAAGAGAGACCGGTCTATAGTTAGTTGGATTTTCCTTGTTCCCTTCTTTTATATATTGGTGCAATATTTGCATTTATCAATCTTTTTGTACTTTTCCTTCTTTAAGTGTGTAATCTATTATCTTATATATTTTGTCCGTTAGTTCATCTATACATTCTTTTAGTATCCAAATTGTAATTCCATCCTGACCGTGTGATTTTCTGATGTCAAGGTTTTTTATTTGGTCCCTTATTTCCTTCTGTGTCACAGTTATTGCTTTCCTTGGTGGGGGAGGATCTTTCTCTCTGCCCTTCCTCCCAATTTTGTATACTTCAATTGTGAATACAGATTTAAAATGTTTGTTCATAATTTCAGCCATTTTTACATAATCTATATATTCATCATTCCCTTGACGAAGTTTTCCTATTTCTTGTTTATCTTTTAGTTTGCCATTCACATACCTGTAGAATAGATTGGTCCTTACATTTTTCTATTATGTCTTTTTCATAGTTTCTCTTTTCTTCCCTGCGTATTTTTACATATTAATTTCTTAGTTTGATATATATTTGTCACTTAATCGTTTTTTTCCCCAGCTTCGCCTCTTCTGTCTTTAGCCACACTACATTTTTTGTTATACCAGCGCTTCAGCTTTGGTACGCATTTGTCTATTCCCTCATTATAAGTTTCTTGTAAAATGTCCTCTTTCTTTGTTTCTTTTTTTAAGAAGTTTTTCCAATTTACATTTTGAAAGAATTTTCCGAGTTCCTCAAAATCCGCTTTGTTGTACATTAATCTTCCCTTTCTATGTTTCTCATTTCTTTTCAAACATATTTGTTCTTTTAATTTGAACTCTATTAGTATGTGGTCACTCTTCCCAATTGGTGTCTTGCATTCCATTTTATCCACAATTTCAGGCACTGACGTAAATATTAAATCTAGTCTCGACGGTTCTTCTTTGTTTCTATATCAGGTATTTTCTTCTACCCATTAAGTCATTGTGTATTCAATGGTCATATCCAGCATTTCCCCAAAGGTCTTCTCCACCTTTCACTGTCATTTCTTCCCAACTTTTTTCTTTTGAGTTAAAAGTACCCATAATTACTATATTTCCTCCTTCTTTCAGTAATTCAATTAATGCATTCATTGTGTT
>NC_134817.1:44458392-44465892 GCF_046742065.1 Oratosquilla oratoria
AGTGATGACCATCCTTTTCCAGACACAGCTGATAACTTGGACCGATAGATTCAGCAACGTTACAAAACACTTCAAATAATGAAAGCATTTTTTGGGACACCCTGTATATAAAGTAGTTTTCAGCTTCCATTCCATTCTTCCTATTCCCTCTTTCATTCTTCTTTCGTTGTATCTACTCCGTCCTAACTCTTTCCGTAATGCCCACTTATCTGTTCTTTCTCTGCCATCCTACCCCATCCATTCTCCCTGTTCTTTTCTCCCTCCTCCCAATTCCTCCCTCCTCCCACCTCCTCCCTCCTCCCTCCTCCCTCCTCCCTCCTCCCTCCTCCTTCCTCCCTCCTCCCTCCTCCCTCCTCCTTCCTCCCTCCTCCCTCCTCCCTCCTCCCTCCTCCCTCCTCCCTCCTCCCTCCTCCCTCCTCCCTCCTCCCTCCTCCCTCCTCCCTCCTCCTCCTTCCCCCTCCCTCCTCCTCCCTCTCCTCCCTCCTCCCTCCTCCCTCCTCCCTCCTCCCTCCTCCCTCCTCCCTCCTCCCTCCTCCCTCCTCTCTCCTCCCTCCTCCCTCCTCCCTCCTCCCGTCCTCCCTCCTACCCTCCTCCCTCCTCCCTCCTACCCTCCTTTCCCTTCCCTTCTCTTTCCTTTATTCTCCGTCCTCCCTTCACCTTTGTTCCTACTTCCTACCTGTTCCCTTCTCCCTTTGTCTTCCTTCCTCTCTCCTCCTTCCTATTCCACCCTAGTCTTCCCTAGTCCTCCCTATTTCTTCCTACCTCTTCCTATTCTTCCTTACTCACCCCTGCTTTCCCCTAGTACTCCCTCCTCTCTCCTCCTTCTGCCATCCCCCCTTCTCATTCTTCCCTCCACTTCCTCTCTCCTCTTGACCTCTACCCTTTTCTCTTCCCTATTCCTCTTTCCTTCTTCCACCTCTTTCTTTCTAATTTATTTTTCCCTTCCCTCTTCTTTCGTTCCTCTTACTTCATTCCACCTACTTCTTCTTCCTCCTCCTCGTCACTCTTTCTTTCTTCCTTCCTCGTCCATTTTATTTTTCTCTTCCATCCTTCTCCCTTCTTCTTCCGTCCAGCTCCTCTTCATTCCTCTTTTTTTCTCTTTCTTGTTCCTCCCCAACTACTTTTCAATCCTCCTCACTCTTTTTTCCATCTTCTTTCTCTTCCCTCTTCCTCTTCCTCTTCCTCTTCCTCTTCCTCTTCCTCTTCCTATTCCTCTTCCTCTTCCTCTTCTCTTCCTCTTCCTCTTCCTCTTCCTCTTCCTCTTCCTCTTCCTCTTCCTCTTCCTCTTCTCTTCCTCTTCCTCTTCCTCTTCCTCTTCCTCTTCCTCTTCCTCTTCCTCTTCCTCTTCCTCTTGCCATCCAACTCCTCTTCAATCCTCCTCTCTTTTTTTCTGTCTCCTTTCTCTCCCCTCTTCCTCTTCCACCTCCTCTTGCCATCCAACTTCTCTCCTCCTCTTCTCTCTACTCCCATGCTATCTCTCTCTGTCCCTCCATCTCTCATCTCCATGTCACTGTACCTTATTGTTTTGCCCTGTCTTGGTATGGGCCGAAAATATTCAACGATTCTGACTTTCCACTGTAATTTACAGAAGACATTACGCTAGGTAATTCAACTCACCGAAAACAATTTTTCACGTTCAATTATATAGATGCATTTTTTTTTCTTGCAATTTCCAAGAGAAGAAGGCATCATTGTAAGCGTAGTTGCGAGCGCAAGGATGCAATGTCCTATTTGCATTCATAGATATACGAGGAAGAGAAAGAATTACTAACAGCAGAGAAGCAACTTTCGCACACAACTGCTTGTCATGTGCAGACAGTAATACATAGGTAACTATTGATGATAATGCGTAAACATCTATAACGCGCTGTTATTGATTATCCAATAAGTATGAAATGTATATCCATAAAAGCACGAACAACGCCTTCAGGCAAGACAACACTCACGGATAAAAATATAGAAAAAATATTAACTAATAGCTAAAGACAAGAAAAGTATTATTTTTTCTTATTTGGTTATTTAAGTCTCGAGTATCGGAAGTAATCTTCTACCTCTTAAAAAACTTAAAGAAATAATTTTGTATCATTTACGGACATAGGAGTAAGGACAGGGACAAAGCGAGTACAAAGCAATAGACAATGTCGTCAAATGCAAATATATTGAGTCACTAATGGACAATTAGATGGCAGAGAACGGTAGCAAGCAAAACATTTCAGCAGCTAGAACGTAGTGATTACTAATACAAACATCAATACAACCGAAAAAGTATGGAGGAGCTCAGGATTACGATGTCAACTTTGTAAATTGGAACGAAATCTGAAGGAAAAGGCATGCATGGAAGGCAGAAGCATCTTCTGCTCTTGTAGACACTAGAATCTTTTACTTTCGGAGATACAAGCAAGCGCTACCAACTGTACGGGAAAGTGTACAAACACGACAGTAACAGGGAAGACATCACCTCATGTCATCGTGATCCAGGTTGACACAGCGTCAACAAGAGGCAGTTAAGTTGACCCCGAAGAGGAGGAGGGGAAAGAAGACTCGATCCAACTTTTACACCGGAGAACGTAAACTTTAATGAAAACAGATCCTCGAGTTGCAGAGGCGACGACACGGAGGCCGGCGGTATCAGCCCTGCTGTTAAAGCTGAATGCAGCAATACCGGCAGGAAATGACGACAGCAAGAATCAGGCTTCCAAGGCCCAGGACGCTTCGGGAAAACCGAGTCTTCGGGATAACCGAGCCTGGACGACCACCGCCGTCTTTTCTATGAGAGACGGGAATGCAAGAAAAGGCGAATGAGGTCATTCTGTGTAAGGACATAAGAACGTATGTTACTGAAACTAGGAGAAACGACCAAGATGCGTCTCAACGTTAACCCGTCGTTCCAAAGGCAGTGGAAGTATCCTTCAAATGAATGGTAGATAGAATAGAGGTACAATCCATCAAACATAGGGAAAATATTGAAATAGACTTATCCTTTTCCATGTGGAAAGGTCACCCCTCAGCTAAATAAAATCACCTAACGACAACTAAAATAGGATTACGTCATAAAATGAAATTTAGACCCTTCCACTACCAACAGGGTCCACAAATAATAATAATAAAAAATGAATAAATAAATAACCTGACAATAGCCTAAATAAAATGTGATGAATAGTTTAGCGACCAAAGAGAGGTTTTTCTAAGTTTAATTAAAATTATCTGGTTCTAGCCCGAATTAAAACACCTATCTCAACGCCTGTCTTTACAGGTTTAACAACTGGATGTCTAGTATTAATAGATAATATAATTAACCTTCCAGTAGAAGACAAGATGAATAACAGGAATATATCTACTTACATAAAAACAAAATGTCAGACAATAAGAAAAGCTGTGATTACTGTGTCGTCTAGTTTACAGGGATTTTTCTTTTTTGTCTAGTAAATAGATTCTTTTCCGTTGCCTATGAAACAAAAGAAAGTTAAGAATGGAACATAATTATCTATTAGAATAAACAATGATGAAAGAAAAATACAGTATTAGCAAAGAATCACTGTTGTAAATACATCTTAGACAAGGAATTCCAAAAACGTAATCGGTGTTAGTTAATTTCGAGCTGTCACTGTGCTGAAACCGTAATCAGCAATAATAAGAATATTGAGGAAAAAAGTAAGAGCGTAAAACAGAGCAAGAAGTAAAACAAATACGACAGCAACAAAACAGAGCAGTAAAAGTGATTTTTTTTAACACTTATAGGGCAAAGGTTACTACATCGGCTGCAGTTTCGCTTGTGCCGAAGGAAACTCATTATTCTGAAACCGGAAGACATTCAGGAAAAGCAGCCAATCGAGACATGGCTGTAAAAGTCGAGGACAAGGTAAAGGATGAACAACGGGGATGAGCTTCGAGGACGTATTTCATTATAGAACTCGAGAATAACTTTCAAGTTCAAGAATTACTTTCAAGGATAAGAGGAAAAAAAGATTCTTCTCGACCCAATAGGCCCCTGTACTCATTCTTTCTCTATTGTTCCCACTCAACTTTCAATCCATCATTTACTTTCCTTTTGGCTGTATTTATTTTATCTACTATATAACAAGTCATATAACTCTATCACTCCGAGGAGTGTCTAATCAGCCGAATAAAATTATCTGGTGCTTAGCTCTGAAAAGATATCATTAGAAGAGTGCTATCAATTTCCTTTTTTTTTCTTTTTTATTGTTGTTGTGGAACAATCATCATGTAACCTTTCTTTAATTAAGACATTAACAATGATAACAACCTCTAGATACTTATGACAAAAAAAAAAGTAAGGCGACAAAAATCACATTTATAAACTTGATTTGGACGTGTATTTTCTATTGTTCATGAGACTTATCTTATGCACCTAAAAGCTTTATTCAAGACAACGATATATCTAACATAATTTAGAACGAAGAAAGGTAAAACCACAGGAGCTTCAAGAGGTGAAAAGCATATCTCTTAACTACACTTACTATAGAGGGAGCAGGCAAGTTTCGCAAAAGTGTTTAGGCTTTCTTCTGGGCAACAAATTATTCAACATAAGTAAGAACTCATCTGCTGGGATTCGAACCCCGCCAGAGCGAATTGCTTCATATAAAGCGAGGACCGTACCGCCTGTACCACCGCGACCCTTCTGCCGAGGTCGGTGGTACAGGTGGTGCGGTCCTCGCTTTATATGAAGCAATCCGCTCTGGCGGGGGTTCAAATCCCAGCAGATGAGTTTATTTCCAATTGTCAAAATGACACAAACATAAGTAAGAACGAAAAAAAGCAAAACTCAAGAGCTGAAGAAATCATCATTTAATTGCACTTACTATAGGGAGAGGATGCAAAATTTGCAAAAAGTGTTTAGGCACTTGTAAAGCTTTAATCAGAAACAAACTCCACCAAGAGGCAGTCGTCTTTACAGGTGGCTCACACCTCTGAGGACCTTTTTCAGAAAATTCTTAGATAGTTTTTCATCAAGTCTATGGCCCTTGGGAACCCGACAAGAATAAGAGAGGAAAAATAGCCCCGGTATTCAGGAACCCATTTCCAGAAGAATAAAAGGAAAAAAATTGCATAGGTCGGGGATTTTCTTTTCTTTTTTTCGAAAACTATTGAGACAAGAGCGACATCTGCATTTTCGGGAAAAGTGGAAGTGGTGATTTATTATGAAGACAGCAAAAATGGTTGATAGCGGCGTAGACGAAGTTATTCTCTACCGGAGGTAGAAAGGGGAGGTGAAATACAAACGAGAGGAATGAATTAGATTAACAAAAATCAGAATGAAAGGAGTGGCACTTTGAACAAAAACGAATACACGGGAGAAATCTTTGCCACTTTGCTAACGAGGGCTTAGATGGAGATGAGTAGAACAGGCTACTGGGAGCCAGAGCATAGTTAAAATGAGTTTACAATATTCATCCTTTCGACAATCCTAGTTTATGTATTTCATTCTAGTTAATATCGTTTGATTTTACTTAATTAACGTCCAGATTTGGTCGACCTTATTTTGGCCTAAGTTCACCCCGCATCTGAATGAAAGCCTCTGATACCAGAAAACGTGAAATTTAGAAACTAACCCACTCAATTTGTTCTGGGTATTTTTGGTTCGATTTCAATTAGCGGTAAAACACCCCTTCTGTATCAAAGATATTAAACTTAACTTGATAGAAGGGTTATCTCAGTGAGTTCAATTTAACTTTTATGTCTTTATTTTCCGGATGTATACCTGCACAGGTTTAATACTACTACCATCGTGTAAGAAGTGTCTCTTAGACCCAGCCTTACGATTACTTATGTAGTTACGAGTCGAGACCTAAGCCCATCGACCCACATCCGGGCAATGCCTCTTAATGCCACGATAATACGTAAAGGGATAGTTCCATGTCCATTGTGTAAAATCAGTCCTTCAAGCCTAAGCTTACCTATGGACCTACAAGACGAGATCCAAACCGACTGCGCCAAGGCGAGAGTGTCTTTTGATGTTCCAATAATGCTTCGTGTGCTGGTCCTTGAACCATTATGTAAAATGAGTCTCTCTCTCGATCGAGGAGGACGTCGAGCCTCATTAAGACGCCAAAACATGACTCAGCCTCGAGAGGATAATGGCGCCATTACTCGAGATTCGAGTGATAACTTCAACAGCATGAAATCAAGACTTCACTTGTCCTTGAGGAGCGAACACCTCTCTGGTCTCCTGCATGGTGTCAAAATACAATACTCATGTCAAGAACTAATCTTGCAGTTGAAGATGAAGTTTTAAAAAGTCCAACTTCACTCTTCAAGGGCCATCATGTCAAATGATACCTCGCCTGACTCCTGTTTCTCCCCTCCTCCTTTTCCGCCTCCCTTTCCTACCCCTCTTCTTTCTCGTCCTATTAAGCTACTTCCTCATATTTCACTATTCCTAACACCTCCCTCTACCTCTTCCTCCTCCTTTTCTTTGTTCCCCTTCCTCCCCATCCTCCTTCATAATTACCTCCACATCCTCCAACTTCCTCCTCCTTTTACAATTCTTCTTCCTGTTCCTCCCGATCTTCCTCTTCTACTTCCTAAATTTTGCCCTCCTCCTCCTTCCTCTCCTTCTCCTCCTTCTCCTCCTCCTCTTTCTCCTTCTCCCCCTACTCCTTATCCTCATATTCATCCTCATCCTCATCTTTATATTCATCCTTATCCTCATTCCCATCTTCATTCTCCTCCACATCTTCATCCTCATCCTCATCTTTACCCTCATCCTCCTTTTCACCCTCATCCTTATTCTCATCCTCATCCTATTCCTTGTCATTCGTATTCTTTGTCCTCGTATTATTTCTTTTCATTATCACATTCATCCACATCTTCGTCTTTATTCTCATTCTCAGTGTTAATACTCCTCTTCCTTTTTCATTTTTCATCTTCATCCTATTTTTGTTATTTTCTTCCTGTTTCTCCTTTTATTTCTCTTTCCCCTCTTCCTACCCGTCCTCCTGTTTCTCTTGTATGGAAGTGAGAACAATGGAGCTAAGATGACTTGTATTGTGCCTTGACTGACGTTCAAAGTAGAAAAGACGAATCAATATGGAAAATATTGAGAAAAAAAGGGGGAAAGGGACCTAGAGCCATTACTTACTATATAATGTTTTTGAAAAAGTAATGTTAATTTGAAGAGTTGTTATCAAAACAAGTATGTTTAGAAACAAATCTATGACATTATGATTTTTTTTCATTTTATAGAAAATTTATTATTATTTGGCTTGAATCTCGAGACTTTTTAGTCCAATTCATTTTGTTTACTTATTTATTTATTCATTCATTCATCTGTCTTTTATTTGTTTATTTATTCGTTTATTTATTTATTTATTTATTTATTTATTTATTTATTTATTTATTTATTTATTTATTTATTTATTTATTTATTTATTTATTTATTTATTTATTTATTTATTTATTTATTTATTTATTTATTTATTTATTTATTTATTTATTTATTTATTCATTCATTTATTTGTTTATTTATTTATCCACTTATTT
>NC_134817.1:44478223-44485723 GCF_046742065.1 Oratosquilla oratoria
GTAAAATCAACATATAAAAAAGGGGAGTTATAGATAAGAAAATGACATATCAGATTTTGAAGAATAAAATTAACATATGATTACAAGTTTTGATACGTGAAATGCAGATTGGAAATTAGATAACAACAAATCAAGTTAATAAAAGACGAAATATCAAAAAAGTTAATATTCATATTTAGAAAGATATTTTGACCAAGGATCATTGCCGGTTGCTGTGAAGTGTGGCGGTTTCCAATCAAATAGACTCAAGACAACAGTAAAATGATTGGGTCACTATCAATGCTTCTTTCACAATTCGCATATTGCCATTTTTTCTATTCTCTTTCTATTTCCTTCTTCAACTTTTCCTTCTTCACTTTCTTCATTTTCTTTCAGCTTCATTCCTATGTTTTCCTTTTCTTCACCATTTGTCGTGAGAATATCAGAGTTGTTGTACCTCCTCCTCTTTCTCTTCCCCCTTCTCCTCCTCTTCCTTCTTCTCTTCCTCCTCACCCCTCTCCTTCTCCGCAACTTAGTCTTCTTCTTCTTTGACTCCCTTGTCGTTGTTTCTTTTTCCTCCACTCTTTTTCCAGCTTCTTCCTATATTCCATGACATTTCCCCCTGTTCTGCTTCTTTCTTTTCCTTACTTTCTTCATTTATACTAACTTCGTTTTTACTATCATACTTTCTTTCATTTACAATTTCTTTTTTATTTACCTTCCTATTCTTTTGTTTCTTTTCCTTTTTGTCATTTTTTCTGAATTTATTTTTCGGTTTCCATTTATCTATCATAGTATTCTCTGCTCCTTTTTGTGTTATCCGTTTATTCTTCTTAATTATTTTTCATATTTCCTTTTACAAATCCTCGTTCTTATTAACTTTATTATTTTTTTAGCCCTATACTTTTTTCTTTTCTTGTCATATATACCATCCTCTTTTATTCCATTCTTTTGTACTTTCTTCTGTCATTCTATTTTCTTCCATCTCCTAGTTTAATCACGTTTTGTTTGCTTTAACCTTTCTTGTTTTCCCTTACTTCACTCTTACATTTCATGATCATATATTCTTTTTTTCTTCACTTTCCTCCTCCACTAGTTACATTTTTTCTTCTTCTATACTTTCTTCTTTTTGTTGCTCTTTTTTGTCTTCCTCCTCTTAACGTTGTTCTTTATGATCTCATGCTCTCTGTATCCAGTTCTCTCTATTAGTACTCACTCTTTCTCTTTCTTAACTCCCTCGCTGCCGTTGAGAACATGTATACTTGTTTCTGGGTTCCTGTAAGCGATTTCATTAATCCATTTAACTCCGATGACAAGATGTCTTGTCATTTGGTCAAATAAAACAAAAAATCATAATAAAACAACAAAATGTTTGATGATCAAACAGCACCAGAAAAATATGACGTCATCAGTCCTCCTCGAGGAGGACTGATGACGTCATATTTTTCTGGTGCTGTTTGATCATCAAACATTTTGTTGTTTTATTATGATTTTTTGTTTTATTTGACCAAATGACAAGACATCTTGTCATCGGAGTTGAATGGGTTAACCAAATGGAAATTCATCTCTATTTATCTTTTCACCCCTGTTCATGATCTGTACATTTATTTCAACTGCCGTCAGGGGATTTTTTATATGAAAGTAAATTTCAATAGTAAAGGAAACTAACAAAAAAAAGCGTTTGCATCTGTGTCGTATGGCTCTCTTCATTTGAAATTGACTGGAACATTTCCCTATTTTTTCTTTATTTTTTCCATTTTCTTCTTTTTTTTAATTCCCTTCGTTCTCTTCCTTTTTCATCTACTTTAAATGGCTAAAGTTGACATGAAACTTACCCACCCTGCGTACTTTGCAAGATCTGGGAGTGGCTCGATACTCGGGCTGTGCAGTTGCAACATAAGACTTCCTCTCTGCAACTTTTTCCCGATCTTCGGGTGACAATTTACATATTTTACGACTGACCTCACTCCCAATGTGAGGCCATAGAGAACACACAAACATATAAGCACGAACACACACACACACACACACACACACACACACACACACACACACACACACACACACACACACACACACACACACACACACACACACACACACACACACACACACACACACACACACACACACACACACACACACACACATACACACACACACACACACACACCACACACACACACACACACACACACACACACACACACACACACACACACACACACACACACACATACACACACACACACACATACACACACACACACACACACACACACACACACACACACACACACACACACACACACACACACACATACACACACACACACACACACATACACACACACACACACACAAACACACACACACAAACACACACACACACACACACACACACACACACACACACACACACACACACACACACACACACACACACACACACACACACACATACACACACACACACACACACACACACACACACACACACACACACACACACACACACACACACACACACACACACACACACATACACACACACTTGTAAACTTATCATATGAAGAGAGATTGGCTAAACTGGAGTTACTGACGCTGGAGCAAAGAAGAAAGAGAGGTGACCTAATGACCATCTACAGAATCATGAAAGGCACAGAGATACTCGAAAGAGAGGACTTACTAAACGGGGACAAAAGAAGCACAAGAGGGCATGGAAAGAAAATCAAGAAACATAGCTACATAAGAGAACTGAAGAAATACAGTTTAAAAGCAAACTAGACACTGCGAGATACAAAGGCGGGACAACACGAGCATGGCTCCCCTTCCCGCAAAATACAACTAGGTAAATACAACTAGGTAAATACACACACACACACACACACACACACACACACACACACACACACACACACACACACTCACACTCACACACGCGCGCCCGCGCGCGCGCGCGCACGTAAAGGAATAAGGAAACAATTAAACGAACCAACACAAGTACACTTTCATGATTTTTCAAGCAAGTAGGAAGTACATGTTATAAAAGTCTTCATAAGCTTCTCCAGTTAATCCCTTGAGAGGTGCTCGGCCTTCTTGGCCCTTTGTAGCCCTTGACCTATTTTTTCTTTTTCTCTCTCTTTATTCATTTGTTTATGTATTTGATTTTTATCTTCAGGGGGCAGCACCTACTCTTCCACTCGTTCCTCTCTCCCTTCCCCCCCCCCCACACATTCCTCCCTGAATATGGTCCCTATTTTGGATCTTAATCTATTGTCCTCCATATGTTCATTTATTTTTTTCTCCATCTAACAAGGATGATTTACTGTATATGTACTCTTAACGGTATCCATAACCGGGCTTATGGTGTATTCCTTCATCAAAGATCTTCTCTATAAATGGCCAGGGTTTGACCCTCCGACCAGTGCTGTATTTCTTAACATTTCTCAATGATATACTGGAGTTCATATTCCATGGTGAAAATACCTGGAAAGGGTGTGTATAGGAACCTAATCTATTTCTTCTTGACACTTCTTCGACATCAAATTTTTTTCCATATAACAAAGCATTCTAGCTTTATTCTACTTATCAAAGTTAACTAGAAGATTAGTTTCTAAGCTCAAATAGTGTCTAAGTAGTTGTGTGTTCTATATTACCTTAAAAATTTCCTAATTCTAGTAAAGGAGACTTGTTCACCTTTGTATAGTGTACGTATCTGACATGTGGGGTAACTCATCTCTTTTTCAGCTTTTATTAAAGATAACATCCAATTTTCTTTCGTTTGTTCTTATCTACGTACTTCTTCTTATCGCCTCTTCTTCTCTTTTCCTACCGATAATTTTCAGCCTAACCTTCCCGTCATGATTGTGACCTTATCTATCCTAGAGCAACATATTCTTCTTAGGAGAATACGTAACACATATTGTACATACATATACATATACCAAAGGCTTTTTCCCCCTTACACTGGGGGTAGCCAAAAAGAAAAAGGCACAGAAATCACTCCCATCCATTTCATTTCCCATATATTCCACTCCCATTCACCCTCCTCCCTCCCTCCTATCTTGGCACCTTCTGGATGACGGGTCATCCCTGCATCCTGTATTAAACTTTTTTTTTTCATGTTTAACTGTTCCAAGAGTAAACCAGTACGATGCCTACTTTTTTTTTCTTTCCCTAGGGGTCTGTGAAACTTTGTTATTCCTGCGCCCCCCAAACAAAACTGAAAACGCTTTCCTTAAACTCTTAGGAGACACTGAATTATAAACTTATTTGTTTTAGTCTCTCTTGGGTGGACCTTTTCGGATATTTTATTCCTTTTTATCTATTTTTTTCTCCCATAGTTTGATACATATCTAGAAAGAGTTGATCCAGCCTGGCCCAATCTGACCTAACTTGAACCAAGCTGACCTCATCTGACTCAACATGACTTCACATAATTCAACCTGACCTCATCCGACTTAACGTGAACCAACTTGACCTAACCTGACCAAACGTGATCCAACATATTTTTATTCATTCATGCCTAATCTAATCTAATCTGACCTGACCTGATCTTACGTGACCTGGCCTGACCTAATCTGGTGTGATCCGTCCTGGCCTGATCTGACATGTACCTATGTTATCCCCAACCTATCCACCTAACCTATTTCCCCATCCCTTTAATCCACACCCCCACCTCATACAGTCCACTTTACTCCTATATCCTCCCTCTCCCCTCCCCCTCCCCCTCCCCTCCGCCTCCCCCTCCCCTCCGCCTCCCCCTCCCCTCCGCCTCCCCTCCCCCTCCCCTCCGCCTCCCCCTCCCCTCCGCCTCCCCCCTGCCTCCCCCTCCCCTCCGCCTCCCCCTCCCCCTCCTCCTCCCCCTCCTCCTCTCCCTCCATCCGCAACCGCTCTCCTTGCATTCCAGTTGACCTCTTCCCCTCTACCCCTTTCTCTGATTGATTCTCTCTCCCCCTCTCCATCGTTCTCCTCTGTACACAGACGACTAACCACCATCTATCACCCACTTGCCCCATTCATTCTCCCTCTATTTGCCTCCCCTCTCCTCTGCCCTCCCTTTAATTTCCTTTTCCCTGTTCTCCTCCTCCTCCTCTTCCTCGTCCTCGTCCTCGTCCTCTATCAGCACGATCTCGCTGGGCCCTCTTCTCGCTCTCCCAGTCCCCATATCCAATCAAAAAGTAAGTCTAATTTTCCCATTCTCTCTCATTTCTCTCGTTTTAGACATTCACCCCTAATATTCTTTCTTCTTTCACATTTTCCTTTTTCTGTCTCCTTAGACTCTTCTTAGCCTCAGATCAATTCCTTCTATTTCCTTCTTCTCCCGTCCCTCTCCTTCCCCTTCTCATTCCTTTCTCTTCCCTCTCTTACATGACCCTCTTCTTTCCCTCCTCTCGTCCACGCTTCCCTTCCCTTCCCTTCCCTCCTCTCGTCCCTCCTTCTTGCCCCTCACATAGACCTCTCTCCCCATTCTCTCCTATTACAGCCCTTGCTATATTCTTCCCCTCCCATTCCCTCACTTTCACTCATTTCCCCTCATCTCTGTGATCTGTTCTCCTTTTCAAACAATCTTTTTGCCCATCCCACTCACCATCTCATTTCCTCTTTCGTCCGTTTTCTCAAAGGCTTGTTCTCTGGCGTAGCTTCTTGTTGTTCACCCTTTCGCTCGCCATCTTGATCCTACATTTCCTCAACCTCTCGCTCTCCTTTTCCTCTCCCTTTTTTCTTCCCTTTCGCTCTTCCTTCCCTCCACCTCTCCCTTCCCTCTCCCTTACATTTTCATCTCGATCCTTCGTTCCTTTGGTTATTCCCTTCCTTTAGCTCTTTCTTTTCTCTCCTTTTCTCTCCTTTTCCTCTCTTTCTTCCTTCTTGTTCTCCCCCCCCTCTAGATCTCTCTTTTCCCCACATTCCCCTTTCTTCACCTCTCCCTTCCCTCTCGCTCTCCCCTCCCTTTAACTCTTTCATTTCTCTCTTTTCCCTCTCCTTTCCCTCTCCCTTCCCTCTCCCTTACCTCTCCCTTATCTCTCCTATCCTCTCCTTTCCCTCTCCTTTCCCTCTCCCTTCCTTCTCCCATCCCTCTCCCTTCCCTCTCCCTTACCTCTCCCTTATCTCTCCTATCCTCTCCTTTCCCTCTCCCTTCTCTCTCCCTTCCCTCTCCCTTCCCTCTCCCTTCCCTCTCCCTTCCCTCTCCCTTCCCCCTCCCTTCCCTCTCTCATCCCTCTCCCTTCCCTCTCCCTTCCTTCTCCCTTACCTCTCCCTTATCTCTCCTATCCTCTCCCTTCCCTCTCCCTTCCCTCTCCCTTCCCTCTCCCTTCCCTCTCCCTTCCCTCTCCCTTCCCTCTCCCTTCCCTCTCCCTTCCCTCTCCCTTCCCTCTCCCTTCCACCTCCCTTCCCTCTCTCATCCCTCTCCCTTCCCTCTCCCTTCCCTCTCCCTTACCTCTCCCTTATCTCTCCTATCCTCTCCCTTCCCTCTCCCTTCCCTCTCCCTTCCCTCTCCCTTCCCTCTCCCTTCCCTCTCCCTTCCCTCTCCCTTCCCTCACCCTTCCCTCTCCCTTCCCTCTTCCTTGCCACTCCCTTACCTCTCCCTTATCTCTCCTATCCTCTCCTTTCCCTCTCCCTTCCCTCTCCTTTCCCTCTCCCTTCCCTCCCCTTTCCCATCCCTCTCCCTTCCCTCTCCCTTCCCTCTCCCTTCCCTCTCCCTTTCCCTCTCCCATACCTTTCCCTTCCCTCTCCTTATCCACCATACGAGAAAGTGGCTGCATAAGTTTTGTGCAGTCGGTATTATAGGGACTTTAGTAATATCCTACGGATAAGAGCCACGCATCATTCTTTTATGATTGGGGATAAGAGCCTAGAAAAGGAAAAAAAGAAATGCTGACCTCTTTTAGTTTCTATTAATACTCAGTTCTACTGCCGCCTTTTAATCTTCTCTCGGGTTCCTTTTCCGCTTCCTTATCTGCTGACCTCTTTTAGTTTCTAGTAATACTCTGTTCTGCTGCCGCTTTTTAATTTTCTTTCGGGTTCTTTTTCAGCTTCCTTATCTGCTGACCTCTTTTAGTTTCTACTAATACTCAGTTCTACTGCCCTCTTTTAATCTTCTCTCGGGTTCCTTTTCTGCTTCCTTATCTGCTGACCTCTTTTAGTTTCTACTGATACTTAGTTCTACTGCCGTCTTTTAATCTTCTCTCTGGTTCCTTTTCCAGCTTCCTTATCTGTTGACCTCTTTTAGTTTCAACTAATACTCAGTTCTATTGCCGTCTTTTAAGCTTCTCTCTGGTTCCTTTTCCGCTTTCTTATCTGGTGATCTCTTTTAGTTTCTACTGATACTCAGTTCTACTGCCCCCTTTTAATTTTCTTTCGGGTTCTTTTTCAGCTTCCTTATTTGCTGACCTCTTTTAGTTTCTACTGATACTCAGTTCTACTGCCGTCTTTTAAGCTTTTCTCTGGTTCCTTTTCCACTTCCTCGTCTAAAAGTTCCCAATGTTCCGTTTTGCACCAATTCTTTCCATGTCTCCACTT
>NC_134817.1:44495723-44515723 GCF_046742065.1 Oratosquilla oratoria
TTTCTTTCCTTTTTCTCTCCTCTTCTCCTACTTCCTTCCTTTCTTCTCCTTCCTCCCTTGTCTTATCCTCATTTCATCTCTCCTTTCTCTTATATATTCACTTCACTAAAACATGAAACATAAACCCCAGTATCATATGTACAATAGTCCCCTCATTTCCCTACCTCTCCTCTGCTTTCTATTACCCTTTGTTCTTCATTCATATGTCCTTGTTTCCCCTCCTGTCTTCCTCATTCTGTTTCCCTCTATTCTCTCTACTCTTATTCTTCTTTTCCTCCTCTTCCTTCTCCTCCTCCTTCTCCTCCTCCAGTCACTCATACCTCCGCTTTTTCTCCTCCAGGGCATCAAACACAATCTCCAGTAGCATACGTGTAGCGACCCTCCTTATGTCCCATTACATGGGAGGAGCCCATTTCCTGCCGTTGTAGCACTTTCTTTGATCCTTCTGTTTCTTCAGTTCTTTTACTTGTACGAATTTTCTTCTCATTTCTCATTTCACTTCTTTTGTCGAATATTCTTTTTCTTGGACCATTTTCTCTGGAGATTCTAAATCTTTTCTTTTGTTTTTTCTTTACTTCCTGTTCCTCTTCAGATATCCTTCCTTCTTTGGAACCATCGACTTTCTTCAAGTGCCATGATCTCTCAGCTCTTCTTCTTTTTCAACTTTCCCTTTCTTTAATCTCTTTCGCTTCATCGTCCCCTTTTCCTATGGTTCTGTTAACTGTTTTCTGATGTTTTACATTTTTAGTTTTATATTCTTGGGTCTTCCCTTTTCCCTTTATTTGATCTTCTCCTTCGACTCCTTCGGCATTCTCTTGTTTCTCCTCTCCTTTCAAGTTTCCTTTCTATTTCTGACCTTTTCTATTCCTATTTTCTCCTCTTTACATCTTCTACATTTATCTATTCTCCTTTCATACCTTCTTTGGATATTCTGTCTCCGATCCGTTTTGATATTTATTTATTTATTTATTTATTTATTTACTTATTTATTTATTTATTTATTTGTTTATTTATTTATTTATTTATTTATTTATTTATTTATTTATTTATTTATTTATTTATTTATTTATTTTATATTTATTTATTTATTTATTTATTTATTTATTTATTTATTTATTTATTTATTTATTTATTTATTTATTTATTTATTTATTTATTTATTTATTTATTTACTTATTTATTTATTTTTATATTTATTTATTTTTGCTTTATCTATCTTTTCACCCCCCTCTTCTTTTCTTCTTCTTTTCTCTATTATTCCATGTCTTTTAAAGCTTCCAGTTTTATTCTAATTTCTTTTTATCCAATCTTTCTTTTCTACATCTTTAGGACTATTCCACCTTCGACCTGTTCTCTTCATATTTTGAGAATTCTCTTTTCTTTAGTTCTCTGTTTCTTCAAAAAATTATTTCTATATTTTTCTATCCCACTTCTCCTCTTTCTGCCTTCATCTAAATATTTTCTTTCATTTTCTTCCTGTTATATTTTTTTCATCGTGTTTCAATATTTTTCAGTGTCCCAACACACACACACACACATATCCGCCCTACAATCCCTCATAATTACTTTTTGGGGGTATTTTCTTGGCAAGGTCTGTCACTCTGAGAAAAATATTTTTGTTTGGCTTTTCGGAAGACGATGGGTCTTTCTTTCTATAGGTCTCACTAATGGAG
This sequence comes from Oratosquilla oratoria, assembly GCF_046742065.1. NCBI lineage: Eukaryota > Metazoa > Arthropoda > Malacostraca > Stomatopoda > Squillidae > Oratosquilla > Oratosquilla oratoria. Next base: position 44,497,397 of record NC_134817.1, read on the forward strand.
TCGTTCCCTCATAATGAAGCTCTCCTTTCCGTAGGTTCTCGTTTCGTGCTGCTTACGGTGAGGTCTACAGAAAGAAAGAGCTTTCTCAGCGAGGAGGCCTTATTTCGAGTGACGCACACCAAGAACGCACTTGTCTTTAGTCAACTTAATGTACTGCAGGTGCACAAAGTCCACGATCATTTCGATAGTAAAAATTCTATATTCATTTCTATACATTAACAATCGTGTACAGCAATGAAAAATTACATAATTACGAATATTTTTTTCTCATCAATAATGTGAAACTTTATCTTTCTCAGCGAGGAGGCTTTATTTCGAGTGACGCACACCAAGAACGCACTTGTCTTTAGTCAACTTAATGTACTGCAGGTGCACTAAGTCCACGATCATTTCGATAGTAAAAATTCTATATTCATTTCTATACATTAACAATCGTGTACAGCAATGAAAAATTACATAATTACGAATATTCTTTTCTCATCAATAATGTGAAACTTTATCTTTCTCAGCGAGGAGGCTTTATTTCGAGTGACGCACACCAAGAACGCACTTGTCTTTAGTCAACTTAAAGTACTGCAGGTGTACTAAGTTCACGATCATTTCGTACAGTAAAAATTCTATATTCATTTCTATACATAAACAATCGTGTACAGCAATGAAAAAATACATAATTACGAATATTTTTTTCTCATGAATGATGTGAAACTTTTTTTAGTAGCTACCAATGGGTGAGGGTTTAGTGAATGACTGACATTTTACCTCCAATCTACTTGTTTAATCTCTTCTTTGCAGGGTCACACTTTACTCTGTTTTGGAATGTCACCAGACTATTTCATTCATCTCTGTGCCACCTCTTTGGAACAAAATATATTAAAAGAAGAGTGTCTTGCTTCAGACTCAGTGAGATGTTTTCTCTTGAGAAACCGATCTAGGGTTTTTTTTACCAAAGGAAGGTCTCCAAGTCCGGAGACTTTCTTCAGGAGATAACAGATCCAATTAAATAAGATGGCCTCTCCTTAACTGGCCATGATTGCAGCCACTGGATCATTGGCTTTACTGACAACGAATCAGTCACTCAATCATCTTTATTGATGGAGTCTAATCTCTATTCATAGATGAATGCTGATTACTTTCATCACCAATCCGTCCTTTCCGCTACCTTTGCTAAATCCCTCTTGTGCCAAGTCTATAACACTTGTCTCTTCAGTGTGATATGGTCCACAAGGATAGAAGCGTTAGTCATTTCCCTCCCTGTCCCCGTCCTCCCGACTCCACATCCCTCCCGATCCACCTCACCTACACCTACACCCTACCACCACGTTAGTTATTTCCCTCCCTGTCACCGTCCTCCCGACTCCACATCCCTTCCGATCCACCTCACCTACACCTACACCCTACCACCACGTTAGTTATTTCCCTCCCTGTCATCGTCCTCCCGACTCCACATCCCTCCCGATCCACCTCACCTACACCTACACTCAACCACCACGTTAGTTATTTCCCTCCCTGTCCCCGTCCTCCCGACTCCACAAACCCTCCCGATCCACCTCACCTACACCTACACCTTACCACCACGTTAGTTATTTCCCTCCCTCATACTGTCCTCTCGACTCCACATCCCTCCCGATCCACCTCACCTACACCTACACCCTACCACCACGTTAGTTATTTCCCTCCCTGTCACCGTCCTCCAGACTCCACATCCCTCCCGATCCACCTCACCTACACCTTACCACCACGTTAGTTATTTCCCTCCCTGTCACCGTCCTCCCGACTCCACATCCCTCCCGATCCACCTCATCTAGACCTACACCCTACCCCCCACTGGTCCCCATCCTCTCCCCCTATAATCCTTCCTCCACCTTCCCTTCTCATCCCTTAGTCTTTCCATTCGTCCGACCCTTATCCTTGTCATTTCAAGTGATAGACCCACATTACTTTTATTGTTCATGTGGGGTTGGGAGGGGGAGGAACTCCTTCACTAATGGAAGCCAATTTCTTCTTGGTTGTGATACGCTAAGTAGCCCATATGAATGAGCTGTCAATAGCTGTTCGTATTTTTAATTCTTCTGTTGAACAATGATATGCCACTTCCGTATATTTTCCTGTATTTTCTCTTGGCTGCTGTCTCTTTCATTGTACATATTACTCAACTGTCATAATACTAAGTTTTACAACAATCATACTTTTTATTTTTCATAATCATCATATGGATGTGACTGTATCTTAGTAAGAAATCTATTATGAAAATCCATATCATGACGTTGCTGCTGCAAGGTTTAATCTTTTAATTCTTTAAATCTTCTAGTTGGTTTAAAGTGTTGATTAAGCTGAAAAAATATTGATTAAGCATGAAAAAATATTTAGCCTTAAACTCATTTCTAATTTCAATAAATCCTAAAGGATTTATCTGGAAGTAAATAATAACTTTAATGAAATACTTTTGAACTCGCCTTTCTATATGATCTTAAATTCTTACTGAGGCGTATATTATAAAGATATTTATAGGTACTGTGGTATAACATGTATGAATACTATACCATACTATACTATATGCACTACAAGTATATATAGGTATTTTGTTCAAGCAAACGCCAGACTTAAGATTGAAATTCGTAGTAAAAGAGTAAAGGCTGCCTCATGTGATGCTAACGTTCAATATTTTCGCTTGACAATCTTTCTCATCTAAGTGAAATTAATGTATGCTTAAAGATCTTAAACACACATAAATCAATCTTGACTAAACTCTAAGGGTACTTAGTCCACTTAATGGCCTCTGTTCTCATCACAATTAAGTAGTACTAATAACGTGAGAGGATCCTTGATCTGTACTGCTTAATGTAGTGCACATTAAACCTTTGTAAACCTTGCGTGTAGGACATGATCTCATGGTGCAAGATCTTCATTCTGAGATAATTAACAGAGGCCCACTTAATGGGAGCCTAATCACGGATATAGCTTCTTCAATAGAGACGACATTTAATAACTCTTTTCTTGGGATCCATGGACGATCCAAGGTAATTTATTTAGTCGTGATATCAGATATCCTTTCTATATCACATGCATGCATACTCGTATATATATATATTATATATATATATATATATACATACACATATATAAATATAAATATATATATATACATACACATATATATATATATATATATATATATATATATATATGTATATATATATATATATATATTAGCAACCACAATGCAGTTCAATTGCATTGTGGTTGTTAAAATGTGTCTCTAATCACTGGGACCCATTCAGTGTTGTATATATATATATATATATATATATATATATATATATATATATATTATATATATATATATATATATATATAAATATATATATATATACACATATATATATGCATATATGTATATATATACATATATAAATAAAATATTTATAATATATGTATGTACATATAAATTTATACATATACATATATGTATATGTATATATATACATATATATATATATATATATATATATATATATATATATTCTATGTATACATGTTCAGGGAATTTTCTCTCAAGTATGTTTGATTAAAAATTATGGCAAGATTATCATTGCTGATTTTGTTTCTCTGATTTTGTTGTTTCTCTGAGAGAATGTTTTCATTCCACAGGGAGGTGTCTTATAATGTCACCAAATGGCATTGTTTCGTACATTACTTTGGGCATGGCTAAGTAAGTAAACTACTTACACGAACACGTTTTCACACTTCTTAGTGCTTCATAAGTGGCTAGAATGTGAATATCTCACTGAATTTTGATTGTTTATATACTGTTATTGTTGGACTGATACTCCGCTTTGAGGTTCCTAATTAGCTAGCGGACCTGGCTGGGGCTACCGGACTGTGCTACTTCCCCATTGGTCGGCTGTTGTTTGACGTCATGTCTCGCTCCGTTATCATTCTCGCTCCCTAGAAGACGGAGTGAGAATGATGACGTCATACAACAGCCGACCAATGAGGAAGTAGCACAGTCCGGTAACCCCAGCTAGGTCCGCTAGCTAATCTGAAACCTCAAAGTGGAGTATCAGTCCAACAATAACATTATATAAACAACCAAAATTCAATCACTTTACACATTCTACACACTGATGAAGCACTTGGAAGTGATATAACGTGTTCTGGCAAATGTTCTAATTACGTAGCCATACCCAAAATAATGTACAAAATAATGTCATATGCGGACATAATAAGAAGAAAAAAATGCAAAAAAAAAAAAAAAGTCGTTAGTGTTGCATTCTAACATTCTCCTAATCGCACCCTTGCCCAGTACTCTTACCATTTCCTAACTCAAATCATGAGTCCTGTGAGCGCTTCTTCTTTAACCGGACACCCTATAGGTTCCTCTCCTTTAACCGGTTTTCTTACCAATATAGTATATCCTGTTTACCCCTTTCATCATAATTTATCCCTTAGGGACTTTATTTTAGCTCATACCAGATGAGTTTATTGAAAAGAGAAAGAGAGAGAGAGAAAGAGAGAGAGAGAGAGAGAGAGAGAGAGAGAGAGAGAGAGAGAGAGAGAGAGAGAGAGAGAGAGAGAGAGAGAGAGAGAGAGAGAGAGAGATAAAGAGATAGAGAGGAAGAAAGAAAGAAAGAAAGAAAGAAAGAAAGAAGAAAGAAAGAAAGAAAGAAAGAAAGAAAGAAAGAAAGAAAGAAAGAAAGAAAGAAAGAAAAGAAAGAAGGAAGGAAAGAAGGAAAGAAGGAAAGAAGGAAAGAAGGAAAGAAGGAAAGAAGGAAAGAAGGAAAGAAGGAAAGAAGGAAAGAAGGAAAGAAGGAAAGAAGGAAAGAAGGAAAGAAGGAAAGAAGGAAAGAAGGAAAGAAGGAAAGAAGGAAAGAAGGAAAGAAGGAAAGAGGGAAAGAAGGAAAGAAAGAAAGAAAGAAAGAAAGAAAGAAAGAAAGAAAGAAAGAAAGAAAGAAAGAAAGAAAGAAAGAAAGAAAGAAAGAAAGAAGTAAAGAAAGAAAGAAAGAAAGAAAGAAAGAAAGAAAGAAAGAAAGAAAGAAAGAAAGAAAGAAAGAAAAAAGAAAGAACGAAAGAACGAAAGAAAGAAGGAAAGGAGGAAAGGAAGAAAGAAAGAAAGAAAGAAAGAAAGAGAGAAAGAAAGAAAGTAAGAAAGAAAGAAAGAAAGAAAGAAAGAGAGAAATAAAGAAAGAAAGAAAAAAAGAAAGAAAAAAGAAGGAAAGTAAGAAAGAAAAAACGAAAGAAAAAGAAGAAACAAAAAATGAAAATAAATATAGTTTAATTTATAGATGCCTTAGTATGCTTCTTTAAAGTAACTTAACACCTTATCCCATAGTAAAAAAAAATCCTGTAATATTTTCTTTGTCTTTATCATCTTTCAATCTTTGGAATCTTCTTCATTATATTCTTTACTATATTTTCAGTTTTTCTTTTGATTAGTTGATTTACTTTGATTTTTATTACAGTAAGGTTACCCTGTTCAGGTCAAGCTACGATTCTTATGTTATTTTTCTACTTCGCTGTAATGGTTGTCGTACTATTTCATTGAGTTTACAGAACCTTTTTGCAGCCTAAATTTTAAAGCCTTCATCCTGGTGACGAGCTTACTAAATTTCATTCTGGTTAAAGATAACAAAATTTATCTAGCTGGTCGTGGAAGTGAAAAGAATAACTGAATAACTGAAAAATTCATAAGTGGACAAATTCTTCCAACAAAATCTTCCAACCATCCGACCCTCTTTGACCCCCCCTTCTCCTGTACTATCCGACCCCTCTCTGACCTCCTTTCTCTCCAACCAGCACCTCGTCTTGCTCCTCATCCTCTCATACATCCTCGCTCCCACACCCAGCATCCGCTCCTCCCATCCATTGTGGAAGGTCTCCTCGCAATATCTAAGGAGAATGACTTTGCGCGCTCCGAAGAGGTCCTGTTCGGCGCCTGTCTATAAGAAGACGTGTTTCACTTCAACTTGGGGGACAAAGTTGAAAACGAAGGAAACATTTATAACCTTCTAGTCCGTCTCGTCCTCTGTAGATGGTCTGGGCCGTTATGGTCAAGGATCCATCGACATCCCCACCCATTTCAAATTTGGGCGGAAAGAAGGGGGTAAGGAATTGGTGGTGATGGTGGTAGTGGTGGACGGTTTGAGAGAATTCTGGTTATTTAAGGGGGGAACATAAATTGGGAGGGTGACATACAGAAAGAATCCCGAAGGAGAGAAAGGAGTTGGGGATGGGGTGGGGGCATCGTGTCTGTAGCACGAAGTATGTATATATTTTCAAAGAAAAAGTAATTTCTTTCTTAGCGTATACTTGTATATCAGGCGAGCTGTTTCCGTTGTATTGTCTTGGTTATTTGTATCAATACCTTCCTCACTAGAGGATACTTATGTTTCTGTTCCGTCTGCCCTCCTTCCCTCTTTTGTAAGTGGTGGGGGTCGGCTCAAAACTGCCTTGGTTGTTTTTAATGCCCGTTATTTACATTTTTATCATAAATGGAACAGAACTATTCATCTATCTCTCCGAAATCCTTTAGCGAGCAAAATGTATCATCCACAAAAATTTGAGAGAGAGAGAAGGAGAGAGAAGAGAGATATAAAGAGATATAAAGAAATGACAGAAAAAAAATAACGGAAATAAGAGAGGAGAGATAGAAGAAAAAAAAATAAAGAAAGGTGAAAGATAACGAGGAAAATAGGAATAACTATAAAAAAATTGAAAAAAAGTGAAAAAAAAACGGAAATAAAGAAAAGATGGATGAGGAGAGAAAGAAAAAAGAAATAAAAAGAAGAAGTAAAAAGAGAAAGAAAAAACGGAAAGAAGAAGAAATAAAAGAAAGAAACAAACAAAAAAGAAAAAAAAGATAAAGAAAGAAAAAAAAATAAAAAATATAGATAAAAAAAAAGAAATACAAGAAGTAAAAAAATAAAAAAAAAAAGAGAAAGAAAGAAAAAAAAAATAAACAAAAAGAAAGAAAAAGAAAAAAGAAAAAAAGAAAAGAAAAATGAAAACAAAAAAGACAAAAAATGTAAAGGTTAAAATAAATGTAGTAAAAATCGAAAATTAAAAAAATACAAAATTCTCATTAAACTCCAAATTATGAAGAGAACAAAGATTTTTAAAATTGGAATCTGTGAAGAAAAATAGTCAAACTTTGGTGTGAGGAATTTGGATACAAACTTTTTGCATAAATTTTATTTCAAAATACAAAAAAGCAGGTGGAATACAGAATAAAATAAAAAAAAAATCCAACATTTTCTTTACCAATAATTATTTTCAAAGAATTAGTATTTTTTCTCCCATTGCCTGTCGTGTCTTTACATTGTATCCACAGAATACTTTCTCGGAGCCCTCGGCTTCGTGTAAGAGTTGAACAGGAAACATTTAAAACTCGTGATCAATGTAGATGGTGTTTTATGTGTTTATGTTTAATTTATTTTTTTTAAATTTGTGGTGGAATGGTAGTGTGTGTGTGTTTGATTTTTTTTAGGGGGAAAGAGTTTTAAATTTGGTTATGTATAGAGTTTGTGTGTGTGTTGAAAAAATGTATCTATAGAAAAAAAAAATAAACACGGAAAAAGTTTGTAAAAATACCTTCACTAAAATAAAATGCTTCAATTGGTCCATCAAAAACAATAGATATTTAAAATATTAAACAAATGAACAAAAACATCTGAAACTAAAGATACTAGTTCCTATAATTTTCAGATATGTTTTTGTTTAAATAACAATGTATATATAGATAAAAAAATATAAATAATATAAAAAAATATTATAATACTAGTTTTCAAAATCAATATTTAAAAAAAATCACACTCTTACAATATAAAACTATAAAAAATAAAAATAATTGAAAAAAATCAATGTAAAATATGAATTATAATAAAAAAAAAAAAATCAAAATTAAAAAAATATAAATAAATAAATAAAAAACAATCAATCAAATGTAAAAAAATAATAAATAATAAAAAAATAAAAATTTAAATATTCTTTAAATTTTAATACTATAAATATAATAAAAAAATTACATGATATACATAAAAAATATAAAATAAATGTAATGTATAGTTCCGTAGATATAAACAATGATATATTGTGAAAAAAAATAAAAACTAAACATTCAAATTCAACAAAACACATACACACCAAATACATATAAAATATACAAATAAAACATATATAAAAACACACCCCTTTCACAAAAAATTATAAGACAATAAAAACAAAAACAAAAAAAATTATAAAATCATTGAAAAAACCTCAAAAACTCTTCGCAATAACAAATAAAATAAACACAAAAAAAACAAATACAAAAAAACAACAAAAAAAAAATAAAAAATAAAACAAAAACAAATCCTTTGAAAAAATTCCAAAAAAACTCATACAACAAAAAAAAACTTCTTCAACAAAAAACATCTAAAAAAAAACAACACAAACCCCCACAAACCCTACCACCAAAAAAACTTAAATAATCAACATAAATCACCAAAAACATAAAAAAAAAAAACCTTCAACAAAAGAACAAAAAACAAGATACAAAAAAAAAACACAAAAAAACTTAAAATCCTAAATTCGACCGATTCCCAAAATTCAAAAGTCCCAAGCGATTTTCACTAAAAAACCAAAAAAAATAAAAAAAAGAATATATATATAATATATATAAATAAAAATATTATATATATATATAATATAATAAGTCTATCTATTTATATATTTACTTATTTATAATTGTCTTTCTATTTATTTAATTAAAATTTATTTAATTTATTATTTATTTATTTATTTATTTATTTATTTATTTATTTATATAATAATTTAATTATTTATTTATTTATTTATTTATTTATATATTTATTTAATTTATTTATTTATTTATTTATTTATTTATTTATCTATTACTATTTATCTATTACTATTTATCTATCTATTACTATTTATCTATCTATTACTATTTATCTATCTATTACTATTTATCTATCTATTACTATTTATCTATCTATTACTATTTATCTATCTATTACTATTTATCTATTACTATTTATCTATTTATCTATTTGGTTATCTATTTTCAATTTATCTTTTTACCTATTTATCTATTTATTTATTTGTCTATTCATCTATTTATCTATTTATCTGTTTATCTATTTATTTGTTTATCTATTTATCTATTTATCTATTTATCTATATATCTATTTATCTATTTATCTATTTATCTATTTATCTATTTATCTATTTATCTATTTATCTATTTATCTGTTTATCTATTTATCTATTTATCTATTTATCTATTTATCTATTTATCTATTTATCTATTTATCTATTTATCTATTTATCTATTTATCTATCTATGTATCTATTTATCTATTTATCTATTTATCTATTTATCTATTTATCTATTTACCTATTTATCTATTTATCTATTTATCTATTTGTCTATTAGTCTATTTATCTATTTATCTATCTATCTATCTATCTATTTATATATCTATCTATTTATCTACATACTTATCTATCTATTTATCTATTTATCTATCTATTTATCTATTTATCTATTTATCTATTCATCTATTTATCTATTTATCTATTTATCTATTTATCTATTTACCTATTTATCTATTTATCTATTTATCTATTTATCTATTTATCTATTTATCTATTCATCTATTTATCTATTTATCTATTTATCTATTTATCTATTTATCTATTTATCTATTTATCTATCTATCTATCTATCTATCTATCTATCTATCTATCTATCTATCTATCTATCTATCTATCTATCTATCTATCTATCTATCTATCTATCTATATATATATCTATTTACCTATTCATCTATTTATCTATTTATCTAATTATCTATTTATTTATCTATTTATACATTTATCCATTTATCTATTTATCTATTATATATTTATCTTGTTATCTATTTATCTACTTATCAATTTATCAATTTATCAATTTATCTGTTTATCTGTTTATTTCTCTATTTATCTACATATCTATTTATATATATATATATATATCTATTTATTTATTCATTTATTTATCTATTCATCTATTTATCTATTTATCTATTTATCTATTTATCTATTTATCTATTCATCTATTTATCTAGTCATCTATATATCTATTTATCTAATTATCTATTTATCTATTCATCTATTTATCTATTTATCTATTTATCTATTTATCTAGTTATCTATCTATCTATCTATCTATCTATCTATCTATCTATCTATCTATCTATCTATCTATCTATCTATCTATCTATCTAATTATTTATTTATTTATTTATCTATTTATTTATCTATTTATTCATCTATCTATTTTTCTATTTATCTATTTACCTATTCATCTATTTATTTATTTATTTATCTATTTATCTATTTATGTATTTATCTATTTATCTATTTATCTATTCAAATATTAATCTATTCATCTATCTATCTATTTATCTATCTACCTATCTATCTATTTATCTATCTACTTATATATTTATCTATTATCAACTTATCTGTTTACCTACTTATCTATTTATCTACTTCTCTATTTATTTATCTAATTATCTATTCATTTATTCATCTACTTATCTATTTATCTAATTATCTGTTTATCTTATTATCTATTTATCTACTTATCTAATAATCTATTTATCTACTTATCTATATATCTATTCATCTATTTTTCTATTTTTCTATTCTATCTATTTATCTGTTTAGCTATTTAGCTATTTATCTGTTTATCTTTTTATCTGTCTATTTATTCATCTGTTTATCTATTTATCTATTCATTTATCTATCTGTATTTATCTGTTTATCTATTTATCTGTTTTTCTGTATCTTTATCTATTTATCTATTTTATATTTATTTATTTATCTTTATTTATCTATTTATTTATCTATTTGTCTATTTATCTATTTATTTGTTTATCTATTTATCTATTCATCTATTTATCTATTTATCTTTTATCTGTTTATCTGTTTATCTATTTAATTACCTATTTATCTATTTATCTACTTATCTATTTATCTATTTATTTATTTGTTTATCTATTTATCTATTTATCTATTTGTTTATTTATCTATTTATCTATGTATCTATTTATCTATTTATCTATTTATCTATTTATCTATTTATCTATTTATCTATTTATCTATTTATCTATTTATCTATTTATCTATTTATCTATTTATCTATTTATCTATTTATCTATTTATCTATTTATCTATTTGTTTATTTATCTATTTATCTATTTAGCTCTTTAGCTTTTTACCTATTTACCTCTTTATCTATTTATCTATTTATCTATTTGTTTATTTATCTATTGATCTATTTAGCTATTCATCTATTTATCTATTTATCTATTCATCTATTCATCTATTTATCTAGTTATCTGGTAATCTAGTTACATATCTCTCTATCTATCTATTTATCTATTTATCTATCTATCTCTCTATATTTCGGTTTATCTATTTTTCTATTTATATATCTATCTATTTATTTCTATATTTACCTATTTTTTCATTTATCCATGTATGTATTTATCTATTTATCTATACATTGATTTATATATTTATCTGTTTATCTATTTACTTATCTACTTACCTATTGATCTATTTATCTATTCATCTACATATCTAATGATCTATTTGTTTATTTATTTATTTTTAATTATCTAGTTATTATTTATTTATATATTTATTTACTTATTTATTTATTCGTTTATTTATTTAATTATTATTCTTTATTTTATTTATTTATTTATTCATATATATATATATATGTATATATATATATATATATATGTATATATATATATATATATATATATACACACATACATACATATATATGTTCATGTACATATGAATATATACATATAAATATATATATATATATATATATATATATATATATATATGATATATACATATATATATATATATATATATATATATATATATATATATATATAATTATTTTTTCGTTATATATATATATTTATTCATATATTAATTTATTTGATTATTGTTTGATTGATTGAGTGATTTATTTATTTATTTATTTATTCATTTGTTTTTAATTAATTATTTATATATATGCTTATATATATATATATATATATATGTATATATATATATATATATATATTACTGTATATATATATTATTTATTTATTCATTCATGTTTTATTAATTTATTTTATTTGTTTATTTATCTATTTATTTATGTATCATATTTATTGATATATTTTTTCATTTATTTATTTATCTGTTTACAAATATATTTAATATTATTATTATTTCTTTAATTTATATGTTTGTTCATTTATTTATATATATATATATATTATTTATCTATCTATTTATCTATTTATTTATGTATTTATTCATTAATTCTATCTTTTTTTATCTATTTATTTATTTACTTATTCATTTGATTATTTATTTATTTATTTAAAAATTCCTAGTCAGGAGATCAAGTTTTTTGTCGTCTTATCCAGGAGCCTTGTCCGGTTTTTCTAAAGATTGTGGGTGAGTTTCCTCTGCTTCATTTGTAAATTATTTTGCCTTTGTAAACTTATGTTTTATTTTGAGCCACTCTCCATTTAATTTTTTTTTATGTGAAAGTATTACTCTCCCAGTTATATTTCTCTCAATAAAGAAAAACTGTCATATTCTTTCCCAAAAAGCTTATCAACCTGTGTAATCGTTTCCGTTTAGTCACCTCAGATTTCTCCTTTCTTATTGAAAAGTATTTTTGACTTTCAGTTATAGACAGTGGTGATTGTACTCCTGCATATTACTATTTCATCAGTTATTCCAAATATTGTTATTTTTCTTACGGAATTCTTGTTCTTCCCCTCTTTTTCTTTCTTTTCTTCTATTCTCTGTTTCCTTATCTTCCTTTTTCCATTATACCTCTTATTTTTTCCTCTTTTCCTTTCTTCTCCTCCGTCTTCTTGTCATCTCTTTTCTTCTTCAACTTTTCTTTTCTTCTTTACCTCTCCTCTTTTCCTCGCTTCTTCCCTTCCTCTTTTCTTCTCTGTCTCTCTTACAGTATACTTCTCCTCCTTTTCTCCTTTTCTGTCCTCCTCTACTCCCTTTCTCTCCTCCTTTCTTTACTCCTTCCTCTACGCTATTTTTAATCTATTTTTTTTTTATCTCGGTTGAGTTTGTTCCTGCTGAATGGGCCTACTCGACTAATCAGTGCTATAAATTGGAGAAGTCGTAAATGTTCATTCTCTTAATCCAATGAAACTTCATCTAGAATTCCGCACCTCGCAAACAGCAACTCATAAAACCACATAACCAGCAGTTTCTTGAAGAAATTAGAAAGGAAATGAAAACCATTAAACAGAAGGAGAATTCCAACCTACTTTCGCATTGTTTCTTTATTTTATTGATCAATTAATAATCTTATTTATTTATTTATTTACTTATTCATTTATTTATTTATCTATTTATTTATTTTCTTATATATTTCTTTATTTGTTTGGCCTGTTTTTTTTTGCTTTTTTTTTAATGCCTTTGTTTTATCCCCTATATTTCTTAAACCTCTGATATAGATTTTTATTTCATAATCTATTTGTCTATATATGAGTATATTTATTAATTCCTAATTCTATTTATCTATCTTATTCATTTATATAATTTATTTCCTTATTTGTCTATTTATCTATTTTTTCAATATCAACTATTTACTAGTTCAGTGCAGGAGGAAGTAAGAGTATTGCACTTCATATAAAGTGTATATCATCTGTAAATATCTCTATAATCTTCTGACTTCTTTAAAATGGCAAGTCATGATAAAAAAATATAATTTTATTTATATTTTTTCTATTATTAACTATTTACCATTTTTCTATAACCCAACACAGGAGGAACATGTACATTTGATATAAAGTGTATATCATTCTAAATACCCTTATAAAGTTTTGACTACTGTGGAATGGCACAGTCTCGATAAAAAGTTCTCCCATTATCTTAGATAACGTAAAGTCAAGAGCTGCTGTTATTTAATTACACCAACGAAATATTTTGGGAATAAGGACATGAATTATGATAGCGAGTGTATAATGAGAACAAAGCATTACGATTCTCTGATATTACCTCACCACCTCACCCTACTACCATAACTTTGTGTAGATAGCGCACACAAACTCAGTAATAATGGAGGGCTGTGGCGGAATTGTATTATGTAAATATAGTATTCTGGCACTATAGTATATTAAGTCAAGAGTGCTACAGTGATATGATATAATGGCTAATAAAATTCTATGAATATAAGGTACAGTAGGACATTAGTATAATGTGACTATGCAATACTGTGATGAGTTGGCAGCATGGCACTATAGTATTTGTACGATACTATGATAAAGTAACATGATATAATGACCCGATGATATAACTGTATTGAAATGGTATGACGATGTAATGATAGAATAGTACTAGACCAGTACATAATGATGTCATACCGTTATTGCAATATAGTGCACCGGAGTTAGTCACTGTTATATAGTGTCACAAAATTACTAATATATTACGTTGCAGTGGCACAATAGTATTCTAACACTATTGTATAATCATATCATGCCACATAAGTATCAAAAACTCCCAATTTAATCTAATGTTAGTATTATGGCATAATGTAATAGTACAAGCGTGTTTTTGAATTGCGCATTTGTAGTAGAAAAATAACGATACTAGTGGTCAATACAGTGTACATTATTGTACAGTGTACAATGATAATCTGGCATGATGGGGTAACGGAGCAATATTGATAGTTGTAGAAAAATAACGATACCAGTGGTCAATACAGTGTACATCATTGTACAGTGTACAATAATAATCTGGCATGATGAGGTAACGGAGCAATATTGATAGCTAATAGACTCAGAGATCACATCGAGAGACATAATTTGATTCGTGACTCACAGCATGGTTTCTCCAAGGGTAAGTCATGTATGACTAATATTCTGTCTTTTTACACTATCATATATAAACCGTCAGATAACATTTAGAGTTACATATGTATATATATATATATATATATATATACGTATATATATGTATATACATATATATATATATATACATATATATATGTATGTATGTATGTATATATACATACACATACATACATACATACATATATATATATATATATCTATATATATACATATATATATGTATATATATGTATAGATGTATATATATACATATACACACACACACACACACACACACACACATATATATATATATATATATATATATATATATATATATATATATATATATATATATATATATATATATATTTGTACAACACTGAATGGGTCCCAGTGATTAGAGATACGTTTTAACAAGCCATCAAGGCCCACATGCAGAAATTGAAATGTGGTACTGCCGAGGACTCGAACACCAGCATCCTTGTGACAAGGGCGGCAGTGACTTACCAACTAGTCTATCAAGAGAGATATAAATTGAGCGCGATTTTTCTTATATATTTGTATTCTCGAGTTACATACACATACGTGAATTTTTTGCGTTCAACCCATCTCCACTATGATAGTACAATTGGAAGTATACAAACGCGGGAAAGTATTTGTACAACACTGAATGGGTCCCAGTGATTAGAGATATATTTTAACAACCCAATACACTTTAATTCTAAGCCATCTATACCGACATGCAGAAATTGAAATATGGTACTGCCAAGGAATCGAACACCAGCATCCTCATGACAAGGGCAACAGTGACTTACCAACTAGGCTATCAAGAGAGATATAAATTGAGCGCAATTTTTCTTATATATTTGTATGCTCGAGTTACACATACATTAAATTTTTGTGTTCAACCCATCTCCACTATGATAGTACAATTGGAAGTATACAAATGTGGGAAAGTATTTGTACAACACTGAATGGGTCCCAGTGATTAGAGATACATTCTAACAACCACAATGCAGAAATTGAAATATGGTACTGCCGAGGACTCGAACCCCAGGAAAAAAAAAATTAAGTAAATAGAGAAATAATGAATGAATAAAGAAACACATGAATAGATGATATTATAAATAAAAATAAATAAATGAATAAAAACAATAAATAAATAAAGGAATAAATAGATAAAAAGATCAAGAAATTGTAGTGATAGTGAACAAATAATTAAGTACTGACATTGAATCATGAAGAACAGACATCACCTTTAAAGAAAATCAGTGTCACCAAAACGGCGGCAGACAGTTTCTATTCCTACTCTTTTCAGGTTATTTTTTTTTAAATGACCCATATAAGCTCTAGAATCAAAGGAATGCAACCTTACACCTAGACAGACTCACCCTCTCAACTGGACGAAGCTGTCTAGCCTTAACCAGAAAAACATCTATGAATCCCGCAAATTACGTTTTGAGGATCACAACGACATTAAAGGACTCAAGAAAAAAAATCATGGAGATGCGTTTAGTTTAAAGAGATTTTGAATAAAGTAAGAGATTGTTTTACATAAGAGTAGGGGAGAATTTAATTCAAAGATATGAATGACTTTGAAGATTACTCCTCTGTAGCCTTGTTCTCGAGTCGGTGTCCTTAGGTCCTTTGAAATCAATAAAGGATTTGCAGGACTTCCTATTCGTAGTATTCCAATCAAGCGAGATCTCATTCAATCAAATGTCTGACTTTTTAAAATTAATTTTCAAAATGTTCAGACGCATGGAATTATAATAAGAAATAAAATCATACAATAATGGTGTTATGAAATATTAGTATAAAAAAGGGCTAAGTCACATTTTCACTCAAAGTAAAACTACGTCATGCTATTTCATCCTAAATGACATAAGGTCATCCATAGTGAAAATTTGTCATACTAATACTAGGTCACCCTAAACAGACCTAAGTTTATTCAAATTAGGTAACATTAGATCACAACAGGTCACACTAGGTCACACTAGATCACAGTAGGTCACACTAGGTCACAGTAGGCCACACTAGGTCACAGTAAACGATTGATTTCGAGGAATCTGTACTCTCGTGTGAGGGTCCAAATGGAATTCGAACTAAAGGATAATCTGGCTTGAGTCCTTGAACACATTTTCAATTTTGTTTCCTCAAATGCTAGATGATTTATTATTTTTTTTTTTCAAAAGGCGTATCTTCATCAAAACGAGGTTTCAATGGATCGACACCCCATCCAGGCGTGGGTTTCTTTCACCTGAATAGAATTGATTCCCATTTACGAAAGAGATCAAGAGCGTCATTGTATTGAAAGGATTAAAGCAGACGAGACGCGAGATTTGGTCCTTTAGCGAAAACAAGTAAAGTGAAATAAAACGGAATAAAATTAAAGAAAGTCAAATGAAATGAGATAAGATAAAATAAAGTAAAATAAAAAGACAAATTATAATACAATAAATAAACTAGAATTAAGACAAATAGAATAATATAAAATAAAATAAAATCAGTTAAGATAAAGGAAAAGATGAAATAAAATATGAAACAAAATAGAATGAAATTGAATAAAATAAGATAAAGTGTTAGACAGATAGACTTAAATGTTCTTAAGATCTTATCGAAATTATATTCATCATGCTCAATGGTACAACTGTTTTTGTTAACTTCAGTAGATAATGAGTACGTGACATTATTAAGTAAAAGACTGCACCTATTATAAACTCCATAGGCTATGTTATATCTATATCTGTATTAAGTGTGAATTGACAAGAGAAATAAATTATCTTAACATTATAACTTGATTATATTCTTTGTATATTTTTGGGTGAAAAGAGCTTTTAGAACAAAGCTATAATGATGCTTTGTTTTCTCTTAACTCAGAGTTATATACGAAGCAGATCGGGGGGTAATACAATTAAGTAAAAAAAAATAAAAGAGAGAGAGAGAGAGAGAGAGAGAGAGAGAGAGAGAGAGAGAGAGAGAGGGAGAGAGAGAGAGAGAGAGAGAGAGAGAGAGAGAGAGAGAGAGAGAGAGAGAGAGAGAGAGAGAGAGAGAGAAACTCTTCGGCAAAACACGTTGTTGAAGACCTATTTTATGAAGAAACTAAGAGCTACACCTAAGTCTTCCTTAGTAAAACAACGACGTGTAAAATGTCTGGTCCGAAGTTTCCAGGCTGAGGCACCACTAAAAAAAAAAAAAAAAAAAAAAAAAAAAAAAAAAAAACTATTTTTCCGAAGAAAAGTTAGGTTAAAAAATCAAGATATTGCCACTGTTAGATCATCTTACGGAGAAGTCGTGCACTGAGGTACTTTTCAAGGGAAGAGTTATATCTCAGTATTTTGTGATATGGGTTTAACCTATTTGTCCCTGCGCTTCTCTC
>NC_134817.1:44518223-44520723 GCF_046742065.1 Oratosquilla oratoria
GGATGATGAAAAGAAGATTGTAAAAGAGAAGAAGCAAGCATATACGGACTGGTTGCAACGGAGGAGAGAAACATATGAAAGGTACAAAAAAGAAACAAAACATAAGATAAGGGAGGAAAAAAAGGAAAGCAGATGTAAAATGGGGAAGGAGTGTGACAGTTCTTTTAAAGTAATATGAATATGTTTTGGAAGAATGTTGAGAAGAAAAAGTAAAAGGCGCAGATGAAAATATCTTAACAGAAGAGGATGTGGTAAGGGAAAGGTAGTAGAGTATTTTAGGGAGGTGCTAAATGTGGAGGACGATAGGGAGGGATTGGTGGTCGCAGTGGGAGGTGGTAAAGAAATGCGTATGATGGTTGAAGAAAACGGATGAGAAATAAGAAAAGATGAGGTGCAGTTGTTATCAAAATGATAATAGCATGTAAGGCATCTGATTTAAATGGGTTTCTGAAGAAGGAAGGTACAGTAATAGTGGGCTTGCTAGTGAGGTTGGTTATGGTGTGTCTAAGGGAGGGTAGACTACTGAAGAACTAAAGGAGTTCCTGAATATTTCTGCTTTAAAGGAAAAGAAGACAAATGTGACTGCAATAGTTTCAAAAGAATCAGTTTGTTGAATATAGTTGTGAGGGCTTATGGAAGGGTTTTAATTGAGGGGATTAATACAGGAGCATTGGGAGTAATTGGTGAGGACCAGCGTTGATTTAGGAAAGGTAGGAGTTGCGTGGATATTTACGTATTAGCCAGAAAATGAAAAGGTAAGGATATCTTTTGGGGCCTTTATGGGTTTGGAAAAGGCTTATGACAGGGTACACAAGAAGGTATTGTGAGAGGTTTTACAGATATATGAGATCGAGGGAAAGCTGTTAAGTGTAGTCAGAAGTTTTTACGGGAGTAGTAGAGTTAGTATTAGAATTAGAAATATAAAGAATGAGTGGTTTGAGGTAAAGGTGGGACTACATCAGGGATGTGTTATGCCGCCATGGCTGTTCAATGTGTACAGGGATGATGTGGTTCGGAAGGTAAAGGCAAAGGTAATGGTCAGGGAATTTGAAATTGTTAGATAAATGGAGAATAGCGGGAGTCGAGTCAATTTTTTTTTTTCTTTTCTTTTCTTTCTTTTGGTGACGACACTGTACTTGTGAAAGGGTCAGAGGGGAATTAAGGAAGTTAGCGACTGAGGTTATGCAATAAGGAAAAATTGAAGATAAATGTAAAATTGAGGAGATGAGAGGTACAAGGGTGGAGGGAGAATGGCAGTGAATTGGAAGTAAGTCATAAAGGAGAGAGGCTGGACGATGTGGATAGATTTATTTAGATGAATGGGGTCGAATGTGGCGGGAAACGAAGTGGAGATGGAAGTAGATTGTAGATTGAGAAATGCAGGTAAATGTCTAGGGGGACTGAAAAGTGTCATGAGAAATATGAATATAGGAATTGATGCTAAGAAGAGGTTATATGAAAAGATGATTGTGCCGACAGCACTGTATGGGGCAGAGACTTGGAATCTAAGAGAGGCAGAGAGGTATAAGTTGAAATGTGTTTGAGATTAAATGTCTGAGAAGTATGGAATGGGTTACAAGACTGGGTATAGTGAGAAACAAGGAGGTTAGAAGGAGATCTGTTGTGGAAAAGAATATGACAAATGAAGCTGATGAAAGACTACTTGGATGGTTTGGACACATGGTAAAGAATGATTGAAGAAAAGATTGCTAAAAGAGTTTTGGAAGACAGAGGTGGAGAGAGAGAAATTGAGGAGACGACCGTGGATGACATAGATGGATGGGGTGAAAAAGGCGTTGAACAAGGAAGGGAGAAGGCAAGAGATCAGGGTGAGCGGAGAATAGCTGTGTATAAATAATACTGTGATGTAAGGAAAGGAGGGGGTGAGAGATGAGAGGTTTATGGAGTGGTTACACGTAAATTATATTTTAACACAGCCCGTAGAAATTCCTCACCATCTTCTCTTGTTCTTCACGAGGGGGTGAAGATAGGGGGGGGGGTGTCACCGATAAAGTGAAGTGACCTTCCTGTGGATGTGTTGTGTTCTGATGCATTGCTTCTAACCCAGGCCAGTGAGCAGGATATAGAGATTACTAGCAATAAGGAGCAAAATTGAGAGATAAGAAAGGGAGATGAATGAGAGTAGAATAAGTGCAAATGAAATTGGGGAGAGTGGATATAGTCCTTTTGATTTGGCTACCTCCCTGGTAAGAGGGAAAAATCTTTTGGAGTGTATATATATATATATATGTATATATATATATATATACATACATATATATGTATATGTATATGTATATGTATATGTATATGTATATGTATATCTATATGTATATGTATATGTATATGTATATGTATATGTATATGTATATATGTATGTATGTATGTATATATATATATATATATATATATATACATGTGTGTGTGTGTGTGTGTGTGTGTGTGTGTGTGTGTGTGTGTGTGTGTGTGTGTGTGTGTGTGTGTGTGTGTGTGTGTGTGT
>NC_134817.1:44528223-44558223 GCF_046742065.1 Oratosquilla oratoria
ACCAAGAATGATGATGGGGACATTATCCTACATGGGAGGGAGGCGAGGGGAGGGAGTGGAGGAAGAGTGAAAAGAAGAGTTAGAAAATGGAAATAATAGGAAAGAGAAGAGACGAGAGGCTAAAGGAAAGGCGAAATAGGAAACAGAAAGGCAAGTGATGGGGAGGTAAGATGAAAGTAGAGAGAAAAGGAAAAAGGCAAAGAAACGGGTAGATAGAGATAGAGATAGAAAGAGGTAACTGGGAAAGAAAACGTAAAGAACATTGGATAAAAGAGAGTGGTTAGGACAAAGAAAAGGTAAAGAAAACGGGGAAACTAGAGGATAAAAAAGGAGAGGAATAGGAATAAGAAGGAGGAAATAGAGGAAATTGAAAATAAGTAATGGACGGTGAATCGAAGGAAGGGCAGAGATACAAAACAAAGGGAGAGAGCGAAGGAAAGAAAAGGGAAGGAAAAAGGAAAGGAAGGAAAGCGAAGGGAAGAGGGAAAGGGAAGGTACAGGAGGAGAAAGGAAAGGAAGGGAAGGGAAGGAAAGGGAAGGGAGGGGAAGGGAAGGGCAGGGAAAGGAGTGGAAGGGAAACGAAGGGAAGGGAAGGGAAGGAAAGGGAAGGGAAGGGAAGGAAAGGGAAGGGAAGGGAAGGGAAGGGAAGGGAAGGGAAGGGAAGGGAAGGGAAGGGAAGGGAAGGGAAGGGAAGGGAAGGAAAGGGAAGGGAAGGGAAGGGAGGGGGAAGAATTGAAGATGAGAATAAAGGAAGAGAGATGAAGGGATAGCAAGGGGGTGGTAAAAGAAGGGGATGGATGGGAGGGGGTGGGGGGAGGTTGCAAGAAGGTGTACGATGGGATTGATCCAGGAAGGTGGAGGTAGAAGGCGGGACGAGAAAGACAAATAGATCTGACACCGGTGAATAATAATAGAAATAGAGATAGTTTAAGAAGGAGTGATGCAATATTTAAGGAAGGAGGTCAGAAGAGGAACATGGGAAGGAGAGAAATGACGAAGAGAAGAAGGAGGATGAAGAGGATCGAGATGAGGTTGAGGACGAGAAAGAGAATGATGATTAGGTCGAAGGTGAGGACAAGATCGAAATGAAGGGAGGGTTGAGGGGGAAGAAGGAAGGAGAGAAAAGGGATAAGGAAAGAGGGAGGAGGAAGGAGGAAGGAGGAAGGAGGAAGGAGAAAAAAGGGAGAAGGAAGGAAGAAGGAGGGAGGAGGGAAGATTAGAACGAGAAGGAGGAGGAAGAGGAGGAGGAGGAGAAAGAGGAGGAGGAGGAAGGAGGAAGGAGAGAAAAGGGAGAAGGGAGGAAGAAGGAGGGAGGAGGGAATTATAGAACGAGAAGGAGGAGGAGGTGGAGGAGGAGAAAGAGGAGAGGAGGAGGAGGAGGAGGAGAAAGAGGAGAGGAGGAGGAGGAGGAGGAGAAAGAGGAGGAGGAGTAGGAGGAGGAAGAGGAGGAGGAGGATGAGGGCAAGGAGGGGTAGGAGGATGGGGAAGAAGAAAAGGAGGAAGAAAATGAGAGGAAGGAAAGAGGCGATTGGTGACGCCATGAATTTCCAAGTGAGAATAATGGGATGGGTGGTGGTCAGGATGGCTGAATGGGATCCGGGGGAGGATTGGACGGGGGTGGGCGTGAAGGGGGGGGGGAGGTGAGGAGGGGAAGAGCCAATGAGTTAGAAAAGGGAAAATCAGTGGGTGTGGAAAGGGGAGGAAGTAGAGCCGAGAACTGGGTAAGCGTGGTCGTGAGACAGATCTGGCTCTGAGCGCGACGGTAAAGAAAGTTTCAAGTTCTTTGTCAGTTATCCTCAGCCTTCCTCTTTTATCTATCTTTTATTTTTTTCTGTCTTTTTTATATTTATTATAGTAATATATCTTGGTAAGGATAAGGCTTCATTTCATGTGGTACTCATGAATGTGACATAGATCCTTGATTGAGAGCTTCTGGTTTCCATCGAAGTCGTTTGAAAGAAAGTTTCAAGTTCTTTGTCAGTTATCCTCAGCCTTTCTCTTTTATCTATCTTTTATTTATTTATTTTTATTATGGTAATATATCTTGGTAAGGATAAGGCTTCATTTCATGTGGTGCTCATGAATGTAACATAGATCCTTGATTGAGAGCTTCTGGTTTCCATCGAAGTCGTTTGATGTGTACCTCTGCTGATCTCATCAAGAAGTCGACGAAGTCGAGGTTTTTCTTCGGAGATCGTAGACTACTGCCCTTGGCCCTTCCTCTAACTGGAAACCCACTGATTGGCTCATAGTTCGGCCCCTCAGTGAGGTCATCCGACCTATGATGCGATTTTGTTTGTTTGTTTTGTTCTAGTCT
This sequence comes from Oratosquilla oratoria, assembly GCF_046742065.1. Lineage (NCBI taxonomy): Eukaryota > Metazoa > Arthropoda > Malacostraca > Stomatopoda > Squillidae > Oratosquilla > Oratosquilla oratoria. The sequence goes on from NC_134817.1 coordinate 44,530,541, forward strand.
AGTATAATCACATCGATTGTTGCATAGTGTTTCGGAAGAAATCGGCTGGAAGGTTTTAGGGTACAGAAATAGTGCGTCTTGTAAAGGCGTGGGAGTGGTCCATAGAGGAAGTGCTACAACAGTGGTACTTCAAGAGAAAGAGCACTTAAAGCTGGGAGAGGAGGTGGGTATTCAGAAAGGTGAAGGGTTTCCGGAAGGTATACTTGAAGAGAGGGAAGAGCTTAAAAGGGGAGAGGCTTTGATAAGGTGATATGTCAAAAAGAACAGATGAAATAATGGTATCATTATGAGAAAGCATAAATTCATAGATAGAAAAAATAATTACTATTGTATATTTTTTTATTTATTTATTTATTTATTATTATTATTATTATTATTATTATTATTATTATTTTTTTTTTTTTGTCAAATAATATCAATGAGGTATGTTCTCAAACTCTTCTCAATATTTCATGGACCACGGTTCAGTAACAAATGGTGAACCATGACAACCACTATACGAGAACACAAGGCAAAGCTGACAATATCGATCGCAGGTAAACGCCTTTCAGTGCAAACTCCTCAGCTTAGGCACTTACTAAGCCAAAATATTTAGTGAAGAAACCAGAAGGGCTAGATGCGGGTTGTAATGGTGAAGGGGATGTGGGTGGAATGATGTGGGTTTGTGTGGAGTAATTGTGGGTGTGGGCGGGATGGGTGTGGATGTGGCTGGAGGGTGGAGGAAAGAGAAAAAGTGACAGTGGAGGGTGTGTGGATGGAAGTGGAGGAGTGTGGATGGAGTTGGAGGGATGGGATGTGTTGATGATGGAAATGTAGACAGTGGAAGGGGTGTGGAGTAAATGGGATGCCTTAAGGAAGGAAAGAAGGATTGGGAAAAAGGGAATACACAGGAAATGCAATGAAGAGGAAATATTAAAACTACAAAAGCTGGATGAAACAGGAAAACAAATAGAGAATAGAGGGTGAAGGTGAAATGGGCCCAAAAAGCAGGAAACAGAGATAAAGAAAGGACATTATAGCTGAGAAATGGAGACTACAAGAAAAGAAATTGGGAGTACAAAAAAGAAATGAGGAAAAATGAGAGAAAAAAGGAGAAGTTTTCTATTAGGAGAGGAAAAAGAAATTATGAAGAAAGGCGGGAAACAGAAGTGGGAGAAAATAAATGCAGGGGAAAAGGAAAAAGAAATGAAAATTAGATGAGGATTTAAAAACAAAAAAGATAAGGATTATAATTTGCAAGAAGTGGATTAGGAAAAAAAGAGAATTATGAAGAGAAGAAGAGGAGGAGGAGGAGGAGGAGGTGAAGGAGGAAGAAGAGGAGGAGGAAGAAGTGGAGAAAGAAGAGCAGGAGGAGGAAGAGGAGGAAGAGGAAGAGGAGGAGGAGGAGAAAGAGGTGGAGGAAGAGGTGGAGGATGAAGAGCAAGGGAAGGAAAATGAAAATGAAGAAAAATGGAGGAGGAAGAGGGAGAAGAGGAAGAGAAGGAGGAGGAGAAGGAAGAAGTGGAGGAGGAAGAGGAGGAGGAAGAGTTGGAGGAGGAAGAGGAGGAGGAGGAGAAAGAGGTGGAGGAAGAGGAAGAGGAGAAAGAGGTGGAGGAAGAGGTGGAGGAGGAAGAGCAAAGGAAGGAAAATGAAAATATGAAAATGAAGAAAAATGGAGGAGGAAGTGGGAGAACAGGAGGAGGAAGAGGAGGAGGAGGTGAAAGATAGTTAGAGGAAAAGGAAGAGCTATAATAGAAGGATAAGGTAAAGTAAGAGGAAGAGGAGAAAGGGAGGGAAAATGAAAACGAGATAGGTGAAAGATGGAGAGGTGGAAGAGGAGGGGAAGGAGGATATGGATGAGGAAGAAGATGAAAAAGAGGAGACGGAAGAAAATAATGAAGTGGAAAAAGAAGAAAGGAGAATAAATAAGGGAATAAAGAGAAGGAAGAGAAGGAAGAGGAAAAAGTTTAGAAGGAGAAAGAGAAAGGAAGGAGGAAAAGGACATAGAAAGAAAAGGAGAAAGAGTAGGACAAAAAAGAAGTGGAGAGAGACGAAGAGAAAGAGGAAGAGTAGGAGGAGAAGGCCGAGGAGGGGGAGAGGAAGAGGAGAAAGAGGAATTGGTGTTAAAGAAGAATGAGGATTGTATCTAATTTCTTCTACCCTTAACCCATTCAACTCCGATGACAAGATGTCTTGTCATTTGGTCAAATAAAACAAAAAATCATAAAACACCAAAATGTTTGATCAAACACCAGAAAAATATGACGTCAGTCCTCACTTCGCTGCGAGCGAAGCGAGGACTGACGTCATATTTTTCTGGTGTTTGATCAAACATTTTGGTGTTTTATGATTTTTTGTTTTATTTGACCAAATGACAAGACATCTTGTCATCGGAGTTGAATGGGCTAAGATCAACATCGCGCCGAAGAGATGGACTCATACAGAGGGTAAAGGAAACGTTCAGAGAGGGTAGTATAAAGAGTGATGGTCAAAGATACAAGTGAGTATTATTCTTCTTTAAGTTGAGCTCAGCCTATGGTAATGAAAAGATGATTGTGAGAAAGGTGAGTAGGGGTGAACAAGTCACTAAATTATGGAATATATAAAGCATGAGCAATCACTGTTACGTATAAAAAGGAAGAAGGTTATTATATATTAGGATGACGATGATGATGATGATGATGATGATGATGATGATGATGATGGTGATGATGTCAGTGCTGGTGATGGTGATTATAATAGTAATGGTAAAGGTAATGGTAATGGTAATGGTAATGGTAATGGTAATGGTAATGGTAATGGTAATGGTAATGGTAATGGTAATGGTAATGGTAATGGTAATGGTAATGGTAATGGTAGTGGTAGTGGTAATGGTAAAGGTGATGATGATGATGATGATGATGATGATGATGATGATGATGATGATGATGATGATGATGATGATGATGATGATGATGATGATGATGATGATGATGATGATGATGATGATGATGATGATGATGATGATGATGATGATGATGATGATATAAAAGCTATAAATGTTGGTGCTGGTGACGACGTCGACGGTGATGATGATAGTGAGGAGAAGGAGAAAGGAGGAAGAGGAGGAGGGGAGGAAGAGAAGAAGAAGGGAATAGAGAAAAGGTGGAGAATAATGAAGAAAACGGAGGGAGAAGAGCAGGAAAAAGGGGCTGAGAAGGAAAAGGAGGAGGAAGAGAAGAAAGAGAAAGAAGGAGAAGGAGAAAGAGAAGATGGAAATATAGAAGAAGATGAAGGAGGAGTTGTAGGAGGAAAAGAAAGAAAAGGAGGAGGAGGAGAAGAAAGAGGAAAAAGAAGAAAGAGAAAGAGAAGAAGGAAATATAGAAGAAGATGAAGGAGGAGTTGGAGGAGGAGAAGAAAGAAGAAGGAGAAGGAGAAAGAGAAGAAGGAAATATAGAAGATGAAGGAGTTGGAAGAGGAAAAGGAAGAAAAGGAGGAGGAGGAAGAGGTGGAAGTGGAGGTGGAAGAGAGAAAACGGAGGTGGAGGGCGTGTCAGAGGAGAAAGAGGATGTAGCGGAGGTGAAGAAATAGGGGTAGGAGGAGTAGAAGGAAAAAGCAATGGTAGAGAAGAAGGAAGAGAAGGAAGAGGAGGAGGAGAAGGAAGAGGAGGAGGAGGTGGAGGAAATGGAGGAGGAAGTATGAACGAATAAAAATGAACATCGGCCCGGAGGTGGTATGTAGCGGAGGTGAAGAAATAGGGGTAGGAGGAGTAGAAGGAAAAAGCAATGGTAGAGAAGAAGGAAGAGAAGGAAGAGGAGAAGGAGAAGGAAGAGGAGGAGGAGGTGGAGGAAATGGAGGAGGAAGTATGAACGAATAAAAATGAACATTGGCCCGGAGGTGGTATGTAGCGGAGGTGAAGTAATAGGGGTAGGAGGAGTAGAAGGAAAAAGCACTGGTAGAGAAGAAGGAAGAGAAGGAAGAGGAGAAGGAGAAGGAAGAGGAGGAGGAGGTGGAGGAAATGGAGGAGGAAGTATGAACGAATAAAAATGAACATTGGCCCGGAGGTGGTATGTAGCGGAGGTGAAGTAATAGGGGTAGGAGGAGTAGAAGGAGAAAGCACTGGTAGAGAAGAAGGAAGAGAAGGAAGAGGAGGAGGAGAAGGAAGAGGAGGAGGAGGTGGAGGAAATGGAGGAGGAAGTATGAACGAATAAAAATGAACATTGGCCCGGAGGTGGTATGTAGCGGAGGTGAAGTAATAGGGGTAGGAGGAGTAGAAGGAGAAAGCACTGGTAGAGAAGAAGGAAGAGAAGGAAGAGGAGGAGGAGAAGGAAGAGGAGGAGGAGGTGGAGGAAAAGGAGGAGGAAGTATAAACGAATAAAAATGAACATTTGCCCGGAGGTGGTAAAAAGTGAAGTAGTATCTCAGCGAAACGGAAATGGGAGCACATAATAAAAAAAGGATAGACGATAAGAAAGGGCAGGGAAGTAATGTAATACACGAGGGGAAAGAGCATAAAAGCGAAAAGGCAAGAGACGTAGCTGAGAAGAGAAATAAGAATATCCTCCCCAACAACAAGGAAGAAACAGAGAATGGAATTACTCTTGGGTGCGCAAGAAGACCGACAGAAACCTCGCACCGACAGGAACCTCGCACTGCAAGACAGCGGTAAAGTTTTGCAAAACTGGCGGTCACGCTCGCAGATCCCAATTCAAGGTCCAGGTGCTGCAGTAACTTCCCTCGTAAACTGGGAGGGAGTAGAGTTGCGAGGGATCAATCCCTACAACTACCCTAAGGTAATTGTGTTGCATGAACCATCTACTATGACTGAGATGAGATTAGGTCCTGTCTGCCTTTCCCCTGGGGGCCGTGAGGACTACAACGAAGGAGGTTGGCGATAAAAAAGCAGACGCGCGTGCACACACACACACACACACACACACACACACACACACACACACACACACACACACACACACACACACACACACACACACACACACACACACACACACACACACACACACACAAACACACACACACACACACACACACACACACACACACACACACACACACACACACACACACACACACACACACACACACACACACGCGCACACACACACACACACACACACACACACACACACGCACGCACGCACGCACGCACGCACGCACGCACGCACACACACACACACACACACACACACACACACACACACACACACACACACACACGCACCCTCCACACATACATATACACACAAACACACAATCACACTCACACTCACGCACATACACTCACACTCACACACACAAACATACATGAATATACATACATAGATAAACACAAATATACTACATTACAACATCCAATGTAAAATAAGAACCACATCTTTCTCTACAGCGTCGATAGAAAATATATGCTTTCTGTTTTCTTACAAGATGGACCGGCTCGATTTGTCTTCTCCTTAGCCAGTTGTCTTCTCCCCACCAAGGAAGCCCCGGAACTCTAGGGCCCCATCGGTTCACCAGGGGCCCATAAACTGCCCGTGGGGCCCTGAATGCTGGTCATAAACTCCTTGTACTCTGCCTGTGGAGTGGTAAGATCTCAGGCCTGGTTGCTAGGCTGCTAGTAAACCTCCCTCATTACTTGTTTGAGTGCTGATATACTCTTCCTTAGTCTCGAGTTGCTTCTAGCAATAGAAGTCTTCATGGACTTCTTGTTTAATCCTGTACGTTGTGGATGGCTCTTTTCATTTTATCTTGTCTGTCGTAAGGATTCTCTTCAACACCGTCGTACCAACACCCCCCCCCCTGTGTTAGGGAAAGGTGTGGTGTGTTGCCTATGATCATTATTATTATTATTATCATTCTGGTTGTTGACAGATAACTTACTTCATTTCCATGGTTACGATTTGGTAATAACCTGGGTGCTGCTCGTCTGAATGCTTGTATACCACTCTGTGAACGTAATTAGTAATAAAATAAAGATAACTGCTACTTCTAGTGGGTTCTCTAACCTATGTAGAATTGATTGGTATAAGAATACGATTGCTTTTAGTGCCATGTTTGTTAGTCTTCTCAAGTTTGTCTTTTCTAAATTCTAAAGGGTTAATCTAGATGATTCTGCTGAGAATGTTTATCTATTGTATTATAGCATAATCTATTTAGTGGAATAGATCAGTCTTTCTGTTCTGGTGGAATATATATTATCACACTCAGCTTTGGTGCAATGAATAGTAATTCACAGCGAGTCAGGTTGTTCCTCCGTTTTAATGGATTTGCTTTAATGGAGTGCATTGTACTGTACTCTGTTTATGAAAATTAATATTATATCACTACATTTATGAGGTTGATATTAATACATTACTTTGAGGGAATTGACTTTCATACACTAATTTAATGGAAAATGCAGTACAATGCTTTAGTGAAATCCATATTGATAGACTGATTCATTGGTAATAATAATGATAAACTCTGATATATTTGAATGAGTAGTCAAATTTCATTGCTTTGAAGATGAGCGAGTGAATTCAAGCTGTTACCTTATGCCGGAGCCGTCATGGCATAAGAGATGCTGTACATAAGTTTAAGCATAATAACAAAATAGTGGTAAGAGATTTAGAGTGTAAAATATAAATGTAAAAAAAGAAAAAAAAATCGTGGAGAACAGGGCAAATTTCTGATGTCTAATCCAAAATTTATTATCATCCTTATTATAACACTCATACTTGCACTGATCACTACGATCTGCTTATAGTTTGAGCAGAACGTTTCTCTGATTTTTTTTTCTGATGTAGAGAGCCAGATGTCGTTTTATGTTCTGTCGCCAGGTGATAATTTCACCAAAATATATCAATGACAAATAATTACAAAACTTTCAAAAGAAAAATGTCTTAAATATAGTTCAGTACAAAATTTCTCAACAGGAAATATTTCTTATCAGGAAGTATGTACATATTTTCTTAGAAAATAGGTAATGAAAAACTCCTCAAGAGAAATCACTTGACCTGGGTCGAAGGCCAATGATTACGCTCGTATCCTCTGGCAACCTAACGCTGAATAATTTAATTCCATTGATCAACCAAAGTGTTGGGGGTGAGTAGCTTAACGCTATTGCTTCGGTTTCTCAGTGTATTGATATCCCTGGCAATTCTGTTCTTCTGTGGACACCCAAGGGCCGGAAAGTGCCTCGATCATTTGAGGTCAGGGTCATGCAAGGGTCGTCACTCGACCGAAAAAAAAAAAAATTGAAACAAAATATATACATTTCTCTACGGAATAGATGGTGGTGGTGGGTGGTGTGGTGGTGGTGGTGGTGGTGGTGGTGGTGGTGGTGGTGGTGGTGGTGGTGGTGGTGGTGGTGGTGGTGGTGGTGGTGGTGGTGATGATGAAGGTGACGGTGACGATGATGGTGATGGTGACGGTGATGGTGATAGTGATGTTGATGGTTATAGTGATGGTGATAATGATCTTAGTGGTGGTGACCCCTGCCATAAATCTTTCTGGGCAGTAGAGCTAAGACGTTGTTTGAACTGTATCAGTATAATTCTGTATCTATGGCACCGGTTGATAAGAATAGGAGGAGGTGGAGGAGGAAGAAGATAAGGAAGAGGAGGAGGCGAAGGAAGAAGAGGAGGAAGAGGGGGAGGAGAAGGAAGAAGAGGAGGAGGAGTAGGAGGAGGAGGAGGAGGAGTAGTCGCCGGTTGTTAGCTCTACGTATGTAAAGAAAAACTTCAACAATATTTAGGGATTGACAGCTAACCCATTGAAACAGTACCTTCCGATGGAGTTAAGAGTATTAACTGGATATGAAGACGATTAATGTAATGTTTCTCTTCGACGTCCCTTGCATGACACCAACATACCCTTTATTAGTCCCAAAACTTCAAACAACAGTGATGATGGCAACGGAGACAATAACGACGATGACGATGATAACGATGAAAGCGACAAAGAGGATGATAACAAAGATACTCAAGATCCCATGATCGTAGCTCTTAGTTTCTTAGGGTATATTACAAGGATGGATGAAATCACTTGCCAACAATCAAAGATATTATGGAAGTGTGATATGATACATGAATGATACAAGCCTTTATTTTCCTACAAAAACATCATAAACATCATGTACGCAACCCAAGACGATCTTTTTCTAAATATCGAAGACTTCTTCAACTTCTGAGGATGGCATAATCCTCCTCCTCCTCCTCCTCCGACGCCACCGCCGTCATCTCCTTCTCCTCATTTTCCTCCTCCTCTCCTCCTCCTCCTCCTCCTCTACCTCCTCCTCCTCCTCCTCCTCATCTCAAACGAGAGCTTCAAGTCTTTGGCTCAGGTGCGCAGAGGACTCAAATCGGGCGCCATGTTTGATGTGTGGCAGGTCTCCGGCATGAATTAATGAATACCCTGGACAACTGCCGCGACGTTCCGGAATAATTGCTCCCGGAATACCAGATGTCCGGGTGAGGTGAAGGCCTCAGGCACATGCAGGTGTTTGCTCTACACGTCTGCTATATTGTTTGAGCGGGAGGTCGAATCCGTGTTTCATCAACAATGTAGATCACTCGCAAGGTTTGACCACTTCCGTACAAGGCGGCACTTTTTTCATTATATTTCGCCTGTTTTCATTATATTTCATGAATTTTGTAACCATTAACTAACCATCACCCACCACGCATGTGATTCACATGCTTGCAACATAGCGAGACTCCCCCTTCTTGCTTACCTTGCATTTCCTACAACATACATCTAACGCAGCACGTTTTAAGACAAACAAGATATAGATACCCAATGTCACCAGACTAACCTATTAAAATCCTTTATTATAAACTGCCCTATTATATTACGCATAAACTAACATATATATAATATACCTAACAACATCCACCAACTATAGGACTAACCCTCATATATAAACTGACCCTAATGCATAGAATAGCGAGACTAACGCCTTTGCTTACAGTAACCTACTAACAACCTATATAACCTTTAACACCCATGTCACGTAGCCCGAGAGGCTGGGTAGGTCAAGAGCCTACCGGCCAGTCGTCAGAGCTAGGCAGACCGAGCAGGCTGCCAGCCTATTGTGCCCTAGGGCAAGGCCTGGCACTTATTGTACGAGTATTTAGCCCATTTGTAGTTTTACCAGATCTTCATTGTTTAATAAATACAAAACTCCCGTTTTGGAGTTTATCTCGCCCGCATTAAGTCCTCCTTACGTAACCAACAAACCTATTTAACGGTTACAATTTTCGTCGTACCTCCTAGGTAGCTGAAGGGATGTAGCCTGTCTCTAAACCTCTCCATATCATATAACCCTTTTTCCCCTATCACAACGACCTTCATTTCCATGGCATACCGTAATAGGGTAAGATATCAAAGACTGTATAGTGACTGACAGGTGAACGTGGGCTGTATTGTGTCCTCGGGGATGTTGTACAATACGCCCCAATAAAATATATATAAAAATAGTAATAATAAAATCAGTGCAGAACGAAACTCGAAGAATTCCACGTGTTTTGATGTCCGAAACATTGATCAACTCACCGATCAAGTCCGCCTGATAATTATGAATTCTTGAAATCAACTGAGCGAGGCAAGTCCTCTTTCATCTCTCCTCCTTTTCTCCCTACCTCACCTCCCTGCCTCCCTCCGTCCTCCATCCTCCCTCCTTCTCCCTGTCTCCCTGACTCTCTCCCTCTCCTTCTTTCTCTCCCTCCCCCTACTTCCTCTCTTTCCCTGTTTCCAATTTTCTTCCTTCTCAGTGTCAACCTCCAATCTCCTCACTCTCTTCTGTCCCCTTAACTTTCTTCCCTCTTCTTTCCTTCTTCTCTTTCTTTCTCTATCCCACGCACACACTCTCTAATGTTTCTCTGTATCTCTGCCTCTCTCTCTCTCTCTCTCTCTCTCTCTCTCTCTCTCTCTCTCTCTCTCTCTCTCTCTCTCTCTCTCTCTCTCTCTCTCTCTCTCTCTCTCTCTCTCTCTCTCTCTCTCTCTCTCTCTCTCTCTCTCTCTCTCTCTCTCTCTCTCTCTCTCTCTCTCTCTCTCTCTCTCCCTTTCTCTCTCTCTCTCTCCCTTTCTCTCTCTCATCTTTTCTTTCGCCTCAGTCCTTCTCTCTTGTTCTATTCCCTTTATCTCCTCTCTTTCATAATCCTGTCTCTCACCCCTCCTCTCTCCTTTCCCTTCTTTCTCTGTCCCTCTTATGTCTTCTCCTTTATTTTACCTTCCTCTTTTCTTCCTCTCCTTTCTTTCTTTTCCTCTCTCTACTACTTTCCCATCCTCTTTCTTCCTCTTCCTTATACAAACCAAAAATCAGAGGATGAAGAGAAAGAAGAAAGGCGAGTATAAGAAAGATATTCATGATATACATACATATATATATATATATGTATATATATACATATTTGTATATGTATATATATATATATATACATATACAAATATATATATATATATATATATATATATATATATATATATATATATTATGTTGTGTATGTTTAAGACAGATTGAACATTTTTTAGAAGCTCCGCCACGGGTCAGGGTTCGTATCCCATGGCGGAGCTTCTAAAAGATGGTCATATGTATATATATATATATATATATATATATACATATATATATATATGTAATATATATATATATTATATACATATATATATATATATGTTATATATAATATATATATATATATATTATATACATATACATATATATATATATCATATATATATATTTACCGAAGAAGGGTACAAGGGAATAAAGCAAAGAAGATGAGTCGTGGAAAGAGGATTAGGATGATATAGATTTTTTTTTTATAATAAAGGAAATAAGGGAATGACTAGGGAAAGAAAATGGAAAGAAGAAAAGGAGAAAATAAGAAAGTGGAAATAGGATAATGACGAGGAAACATAAAAAGAAGAGGAGGATGAAAAGAGGAGGATCTGGAGAAAGTTAGCAAGAAATAGAGGAAGAAGAGTAGGAAGTGGAGAAGAGAAGACAAGGAAGAGAATTATCTAGAAAAAGAAAAGAGGAAAGGAAAATGAAGAGGAATTTGAGGGAGAATTAGAAAAAAATGAAGAGGGTAATGATGAAGATGAGGATGAAGATGAAGATTTGGAGAAAGAAGAGGAGGAAAAGGTAGAGGAAGAGGAATATGAGTAGGAACAAAAAAAAGTCATAGAGAACGAGATGGAAAGGGAAGAAGAGAATTATGAAGAGAAGCGAAGTAAAAGGTGGAGGTAGAATTAGATGGAACGGAGACAAAACGCAAGAAAAGAATCAAAGAAAAGAGGAGATAAGAAGAAGTAAAGAGGAGAGTTGAGGTAGAAGGAGAGGAAGAAGAAGCACAGGGCTCACATCTGGTCAACAATTGGAGTAAAAAATAATAGAAAATAAAATGTTGGGAGGAAATTAATGGGAGTTTGAGATAGGAAGAGGAGAAGACGGGCAAAGAAAGGTCAGAGAATAGAGATGAAGGAAAGATGAAGAAAGGGAGACAGGGAAGGTCAGAGAAGAAAAGAGGAGAAGAAAAGAGGGGGAGAGAAGATGGGGAGTGGAAGACAGGAAGAGACAGGAGAAGGAAGATGGGGAGGGGAGATATGAAGAGGAGATGAGAACTTAAGCTGAGAAGGGGAAATGGGGAGAAGAGGCACGAAGGGGGAGGTGTAGAAGGATAGGGTGAGGGGAGATGGGAAGGGAAGATAGACAGAACAGGTAGGGAGGGGAGGTAAGGAGGGGAGGCTGGAGAGGGATGGGAAGAAAACTAGAGAAGGGATTGTGGACTGAGGACCTGGGGAGAGGGGGACTGAAGGAGGGGAGATATGAAGGAGAGTTGAAGGATAGATGGGGTAGTGGAAATGGGAATGGGAAGAAGGAGGAATCTAGGAAAGGAACTGGTTTCCAGGGAGTAGAGTGAGGAGAATTTGCTAAGGATAAAGAATAGGTTGACAGCCTATAGAGGTACGAAGAATAAAATGTGGACAGAATATCAATATAGGAAGAAGGGACGGGAGGAATGGGGATAAGGTAATGGGGAGTATTGTATGGTAGGAAAAGGAGAGGATGAGAAGAAAGATAAAGGAAATAAACAAGGATAGGGTAACGAAAACTGGATGGCATAAAGTGAGGTGGATAGTTACAATGGCCAGGGAATAAAGAGAGAGATAATCATACTTGATATAGACATAAGGAAAGGATACAGATAGAGGAAAAGAGAAAAAAGAGAAGTAAATGGAAGAGGCATGAGAAAAACACATAAAGATTAAAAGATAAATTATTAGTAGAGAAAATGTCATACAAGGTAGTGCATAGAGAGAAAATTTAAGAAGATAAATTGTAAAGGAAAACAATAGACGTAGATAAAATAGAAATAGGATAAAACAGGAAGAGGAAATAGAAGGCAAATGGTTAAACGAGCCAGAGAGGGTAAAGGAAAGGGAACTGAAAAGCAGAGAAATAGAGTGAAAAGATAAAAAGAGAAAAATAAAGAAAGTAAAAACGGGGAATAGAACATAATGGGAGAAAAGATAAAGGACCAATTCAAAAGGAGAAATATAGACAGAAAGGGGGAGAGAGAGAGAGAGAGAGAGAGAGAGAGAGAGAGAGAGAGAGAGAGAGAGAGAGAGAGAGAGAGAGAGAGAGAGAGAGAGAGAGAGAGAGAGAGAGAGAGAGAGAGAGAGAGAGAGAGAGAGAGAGAGAGAGAGAGAGAGAGCAGTTCAAAAGCCTAAGAGAGAAAGAGGGAAAGAGAGAAACAAAAGAATTTGTTTATTGGTAAAAGGAAGAAAATAATGAAAAGCAAAGAGGGATGAGGAGAAGAAGAAGATAGGGGGAAGAAAGAAGATAAATTGAATCAAGCGGACAAGACTGGGGGAATTTTGGCCGGAAAGGAAAGAGAAATTGGGAGGCGAAGAGGAGGGAGAAAGAAGAGACAATGAAAACAGATTAAGAGACATAAGAGAGAATAGGGGAGAAACCACCAAAAGGGAGGACTAGAGGAAAATAAACAGACAAAAGAGAAAAAATGGAAATACAGATAGAGTGGGTAATCGTTTGACATACGCAAGAACAAAATAGATAAAAGAAACGCAAACAGAGAGCCAGAGGACAGGAAGACAGACAGACAGACAGACAGACAGACAGACAGACAGACAGACAGACAGACAGACAGACAGACAGACAGACAGACAGACAGACAGACAGACAGACAGACAGACAGACAGACAGACAGACAGACAGACAGACAGACAGACAGACAGACAGACAGACGGACAGAGACAGAAACAGAGACTGAGATAGACAGACAGAGACGGACTGTCTGTCTGTTTCTGCCTGTCTGTCTGTCTGTCACAGTCCTAGATCTCTCCTAATGTACCTATCTTTGTAATATATATGTATGTATTTTATTTCTGAATAAATTACCAGCAGATGCCTAATGCATAGGTGAAACGTCGTAAAATGTTAGTTTTCCTACCCAATCATGGACTCGTTTGGAAGTACGAGTATTGTATACCTTCTCCCTCCTTTAGAGAGAAAAGTTATTAGAAGAGTAGATAGTCTCAATAAGAAGATAACTAACGCCCAGTTTGCTGTGTTATTTAATAAGAAATGCATTGAAGAGAACCTGCTCCCTAAATTCACTAATATATATATACATACATACATATACCAAGGTTTTTTTCCCCTTTCAAGGGAGGTAGCCAAAAAGAAAAAGGCATAAAATCATTTCCACCCATTCCATCCCTGAATAAACTCCACACTCCTCCACCCTCCCTCTTATCTGAGCATCTACTGGATGACGGGTCATCCCTGCACCTTGTCCACTGCCCTGGGTCAGAAGCAGTGTCGCAAGACACAGCACATCCAGAGCAAGGCCGCTTCATTAAATCGGCGACCCCCCTCTCCGTCCCCCCATTGCATAAAAGGAGAGGACGGGAAGAAATCCCTTCGGGCTGCGGCAAATTTTGCTCTCACATACTACCTCACCCCCCATTCCCCCGCCCATTCCACCTCATGCAATCACAACATCATCCATATACAACTATCCTCCATTCACCCCTGTCTTCCGTCCTCTCCCGTCCTTCCTCAACAGACATTCCCCTCTTCCCCAAAGCCCCCTTCACCCCATCCATCCACCTCATCCTAGGACGTCCCCTCATGTTCACTCCCTCCACATCTGCCTTCCATACCTCTTTTACTAGTCTTTCTTCACTCATTCTTTCCATGTCTCCAAACCATCCTAATATTCTTTCATCAACCCTACACACACACACACACACACACACATACACACACACACACACACACACACACACACACACACACACACACACACACACACACACACATACATATATAATATATATATATATATATATATATATATATATATATATATATGTGTGTGTGTGTGTGTGTGTGTAAGAGAGAGAGAGAGAGAGAGAGAGAGAGAGAGAGAGAGAGAGAGAGAGAGAGAGAGAGAGAGAGAGCGAGAGAGAGAGATGCTGACGGTGGAAGAAGAGCAGGTGCGTCATTTCCCGCCCTCCTCATCTCCCGCCGAAGGGATGGCATCGGCAGACAGGCCGTCAGCCTCGGGGAAGGGGCGTGTCGCTCCTGAAGGCGTGCAGGTAGGAGGGAGCGTCGTGTTGAAGAATATTCCTGATCCTCTGACGAGGTTTGACGACGTGGGGGAGGGTACTGGAAACATGAGGGAGATGGAAAATGAGGGAGAGTGAGAGAATAAGGTAGGAAGAGGAAGAGGAAGAGGGAGGAACAGGAAAGGTGGAGGGAATAAGGGAGAATGAAGGAGAATAGGGAGAAAGAGAGAATGAAGGAGAATGAGAGAGGATGAGAAAATATGAGAAAAATAAAAAAAAAGATAAATGAAATACGGTCGAAGAATGTATGAAATTTAGGAAGATTGGTGTAGAAAGAGAGATATAAAAAATATATAGGAATGAGAATGTAAATAGGAGATAGAACGAGAAGAAAATGAGAAAATGGGAAAGATATTGAAGCGAATGACAGAGACCAAGAGATAATGAGAAAGGATGTAAAAGAATGAAAAGGAATTGAAGGAGACGAATGGAAAATGAGAGGGAATGGTTAGAATAAGGAAGATTTGGAGAAACCGAGTTAAAATGAAGGAGAATAAAGGAGAAAATGAAGAAGAATAAAGGAAAAAATGAAGGTGAATAAAAGAGAACCAGAGACGGTGAATAAGGGGAAAACGCATATGAGGAGCTACTTCCCTCCCTCCTCCCCCTTCCCCCTTCACCTCCTCCTCCCCCTTCCCCCCTTCGCCTCCTCCTCCTCCTCCTCCTCCTTCCCCCTTCACCTCCTCCTCCCTCTTCCCCTTTCAACTTTTGTCCATTCTTCTTCACCTACCCTCCTTCCGCTCTCCCCCTCAATCCTCCACCAAGGGAATAAAATCATGTGTTGGTTACCAGAAAAATATGATTAAGCTATGTCACCAACTTGAAGCGGATTAGCCTCATAACTGTGTTAATCAATTTATGATCTCAACTATCTAATGCAAGTATATAAGTTTTACTCTTTGTTTTATGGCAAGTCATTTCTTGAATTTTTTTTTTTGTGATACTTTCTACATAACTGACTTCTGTCATATGAAATTACTTTAAACCATTTTTTTAATTACATCTCATGTTATCGTGATTTTGTGATAAATCTAAGCTATGTTTTTTCCTTCTTATTCATTCATCAACATTCGCGAAAAAAAATACCAGAAATAAATCTGGAGGAGAAAAATCATAGAACAATCACACACCTAACTACCAATTACGATTTTTAATTTGGCGACTTCATCGATATAACAATAAATTGTGAAAAAGGCAATTGAACACACGTAATTGCCAATTACAATCTCTGAATTGATAATTTCAGTAACACATGACTAAATTGTAAAAAAAAAAAGAAAAAAATCGTTTACCTAATTACTAATTAGAAAAGAGTAATTTACAAACTCGATAGAGAGATAATAAATGATAACAGAATATCTGTCCTAAATAAAACAGATAAACTTAGCAAAGGTACGAACACTTCTTTACGGTTGACTTACTCGTGAAAAATAATTGCCGCAAAAGCTGGACGATAGAATTTTATATTTTCAGCCCAATTTGGCAAATTAGTTAAATTCATTCTTAGTGAAAAACGCTTAAGCTTGTTCTATACACTATTTACTTGTTTTTTTTTTCATTTATTTCTACAGTACTTCAAATTCTGTCTTTCAATTTTTGCTAGAACTAGGCTTATGCAAAAAAAAATTGTCTCTGTACATTAAACGTGGGAACTTTGTGTTGAACTTCACGAAGTAGGTGGAGGGGAGCAACCACCGGTTGACAACTCTCTTTATGTGGAAAAATTAATATGATAGAATCGAAGTGAATATGATGATATCTTGGTTCTTATTCGGACGCCGAATATCACGTCCTTCGGAGGATATTGAGTAATTTTAAGACGGACGTTAGGGACATGATTCTCTTTGCCGTCCGTCTAGCACGACCATCACTTCTAAGTCCCTGATAAAATGAAACAAGAGCAAACCAAAGCAAGGCAAAGCAAAGTAAACAAAAACAAAGCAAAGCTAAACAAATGAAAGTAAAGCAAAACAAAGCAAGGCAAAGCAAAAACAAAAAGCAAAGCAAAATAAAATATAACAAAGCAAAGCAAAGAAAAGCAAAGCAAAGCAAACAAAGCAAAGCAAAACAAAGCAAAGTAAAGCCAAACAAAGCAAGGCAAGACAAAAACAGAGAGCAAAACAAAGAAAAATAAAATAAAACAAAGCAAAGCAAAATAAAGTAAAGCAGAGCAAAGCAAAGTGAAGTGAAGCAAAGGAAAGTGATGCAAAGCAAAACCAAACAATCAAAGCAAGGCAAAGGAAATACAAAGGACAGTAAAGCCAAGCTAAGCAAAGGAAAGCGAAATAAATCTAAGTAAATTCATTCAAAGGCAAAGCAAACCGAATAATAACCAAACAAAGACATCAAAATCAAGGCAAAGCAAAATGAAACGAAAGAAAAATAAAAAAAATGAAACAAAAAAATATGAACGAAATAAGACACAAAATAAAACAAAGCATACACAACAGACTAAAAAAAAATCAAAATAAATCTAAACTAAACTACATTAAACTAAACAAAACGAAAATAAACGAAACTTGACTAAACTAAACTAAACTGAACTTAACTTAACCTAATTTAAATTAAACTAATCTAAACTAAACTAAACTAAACTAAACTAAACTAAACTAAACTAAACTAAACTAAACTAAACTAAACTAAACTAAACTAAACTAAACTAAACCAAACCAAACCAAACTAAACTAAACTAAACTAAGCTAAGCTAAGCTAGGCTAAACTAAACTAAACTAAACTAAATTAAATAGACTAAACTAAATTAAACTAAGCCAAACTAAAATAAACTCAACTCAACTTAGCCCAACAAAACTTTAGTAAAGTAAAGTAAAGTAAAGTAAAGTAAAGTAAAGTAAAGTAAAGTAAAGTAAAGTAAAGTAAAGTAAAGTAAAGTAAAGTAAAGTAAAGTAAAGTAAAGTAAAGTAAAGTAAAGTAAAGTAAAGTAAAGTAAAGTAAAGTAAAGTAAAACAGAATAAAGTAAAGTACAGCAGAATAAAGTAAAGTAAATATCAAGAAAATTTGCTACTTAAAGAAACATGTGCCGTTAATTATTTCAACGTCTTTAGTGGTTTCCTGGGACAAGGAACAGCTTTGGTCACGTTCTCATTGTCATTTGGTGTGGATAACCTAATTCATACTTTCCTATATAAGGTCATAAAGTTGAAGATTTAGATAAGTATTAAAATTGTCTTTAACCCTCTAAACTCATTCCTTCCTTTATAGATTATAGTTAATATTTGAATATTCTGATTTAGCTGACGTAGTGTCATATCTTTGTATGTATTAACGATACATTGACCAAGTTCCTTGGCAGTGATTTTTTACAAGTTAGTTAGTTAAGGTTTATTCAACAAAATAAGATACAATTTATACATACATATATAATTTTTTTCTTTTACAAAATTACTTGTTGAAAAGGGAGAACGTGAAGCAAAGCTTATGGGTAATTGCTCTCCCTATAAGGAAAGAATTACTTTTATTTCATTTATTTATTTTTGTTACATGTTAGTATGATATATACACATACATACATACATACATATATATATATATATATATATATATATATATATATATACATACATACATACACATATACATATATACACTTTTTTTTTTTTTTTTGTTTTTTTTTTTTTTTGCAATGAGATGTGACACTAGGATATCAATATGGTTGTTTTCAGGTGCTTCATGCCAAGTTGAATGGAAATTTTCATAGTGGAAACAGCGAAGATTGTCTCAATGTCAATGTTTCCTACATAATGTGGTGAGGGCAATACGCCCGCCAACGCGTAGCTACGGGCAAAGCCGTCAGCTTTCCTTTATGAGCTTGAAATTTTGAAATAGGGAACTGCTGGGACTTTATACATTTTTTTCTTTTTGACACAAGACGAATTCAATCAGTTTTGGTGGTGTCAGTGCAGTGAAGAAGCTGATAGTCCTGGGTAAAAAAAATTCACAAAAAGTTTTGTTTCTCCTAACTTTTTTGTTTTGTTTTTGTTTCTAATACAAAATGTTGCCCTTGTACTTGCATTTCTTCTAGTATCGACCGTTTTAGTGATGTAAAAAATTATGTAAATATGAAGAAATGTATGGGGTACAGAAAACACATTTTCAATACAATTGTTGCTTACAATGTTCCCTTTTTTCAGGTTTATACTATCTTTGACCGTGCCTACAAGAATGCAGGATTTCATCAGATTAATTCTATTATATTTGTGGTTTCTATGATGGATTTAAGAATGTATTTTACAAAATTGTGAAATGTGTGAAATTTGGGTGACCAAGAAAATTTTTTGACTCCTCATGTAATACGTGGAAGTTGTCGACCAAATTTAGATGCATAGCTGAGAGGTAAAAAAAAAAGAAAAGAAAAAAAATTGCTGTGTCGAGAGTTTGGCGTAAGCCGAAAAATCATCACGATAATTGCTACTGTTGCATGATTAACAAATCAAAGCACAGAAAAGCTATGGGAAGAAAATCCCTTCCATATCCCAGCATTTTATCCTCTATTGCACCTGTGCCACATGATGATACCTTACTGGTTCCACGAGCACCAGAAAATTTAAGTAAATTTGATCAAATTGTTAAATGTATTCTTTGTAAGAGAATCATTATTGAAGTCTTCTAAACACCAAGCTATACTCCCTTGAAATGCAATTACACACATGATTCATATATTTGCTCCAGTTGATAAATGCATTTTTTTTTCAGGTAGAGAATATGATGGAGGTCTCAACAGGAGACTGGGATTGTTGTGACAATAAAGAAATGGATGAGAATTTTTAGCCAAAACTGAGTACTCGCCCACACTTTCCGGGTCAACGTGAACTGGGTGAACTCATCAGGTACTTGGGCCTCACTAAGTCAGGAACTGAACTTTTAGCATCCAGATTGAGTGAATGGAATCTGTTGGGGGGTAGGACTGTACATCAACAGTATATAGGAAGTACCATGAGGATATAAGTGAGGATCTCCGCTTCTGCGAAGATATTAATGGCTTATTTATAGCTATTGGAACTTATTATAAACCTGAAAGTAGCGACTGTTCATAGATAGTTTCAAAAAGCTTTAAAGATGTTTTACTACATAATGGGAATCAGTATCCATCACTGCCTATAGCATACTCGGTAGAGATGAAGGAGGAACATGGTAATGTTTGAAGGCTTCTCGAGAAGGTAAACTATGATGAGTTTAAATGGGATGTTTGTGGTGATTCTAAAATGCTCGTCCTCCTACCTGTATTACAGGGTGAGTACAATAAGTATTCACGTTTTCTTTGCCTATGGGACAGTCGGGCTGATAACGAACACTACCAGAAAGTGGAGTGGCTTCCTCGAGATGACTTGCAGCCAGGAAAACTCAATGTTATTGGACAGCCTTTTGTAGAGTTTCAGGGAAAGCTTGGTTTGGTCAAACAGTTTGTAAAATCATTAGATCATGGTGGAATAACATTTCAAGAGATTCGTTTACTCTTTCCAAAACTATCAGAGGCCAAAGTTAAGGGTGGTATATTTACTGGTCCGCAAGTAAGGAAAATGTTGAAGGCAATGCAACTTGAGAATGCAATAAGTGATGTCAAAGGAGAGTTGTGTGTGCATTTCTAGGTAGAGTTAATGAATTCCTTGGTAATAATAAAGACCCAACTACTACAAGCAGCTCGTAGCAAAACTATTGGGAAATTGTAAGAACTGATTATGTAGAATATCATTAAAGATGCAGTTTTTGCATTTAGATCTGAATGATTTTTTTATGATTTCATTTTATTGATCTATTATCTATTTATTTATTTATTTATTTATTTATTTATTTATTTATTTATTTATTTATCTATTTACTTATTCATTTATTTATTTATTTATTTATTTATTTATTTATTTATTTATTTATTTATTTATTTATTTATTTATTTATTTATTTATTTATTTATTTATTTATTTATTTATTTATCTATTTATTTACTTATTCTATTTATTTATTCATTTATTCATTTATTTATTTACTTATTTATTTATTTGTTTATATATTTATTTTTGTTTTTTTTTGTGTGTGTGTGTGTGTGTGTGTGTGTGTGTGTGTGTGTGTGTGTGTGTGTGTGTGTGTGTGTGTGTGTGTGTGTGTGTGTGTGTGTGTGTGTGTGTGTGTGTGTGTGTGTGTGTGTGTGTGTGTGTGTGTGTGTGTGTGTGTGTGTGTGTGTGTGTGTGTATGTGTGTGTGCGAAAGCTTGGGAAAAGTGAGTGAGGACCATGGTGAGAGGTTTCATCAGGACAATGTTGCAATGGAGAAAAGATACCAAGAAAGATGGGAAAGTGCTATGAAGGATGGCTATATATGGTCATTGGTGTGTAAAGATCAAGGAGCTTACAGAAGGAGATCACTAGCGGGCTCTTATAACCGTATCACATTTTTATACCTACATTATCTCATTAGTAAAAGGAATACAAGGACAAAATATCATCTGCTATTGATAGAGAATATGAATATGCTATATATTGTGTACTATCGTAGTTTAGTATATTTTGTTTCGTAAATAAAACCTCAATTATCTTTTGAAATATTGATGCCATGCAATTTTCAATTGTATTTTTAAAATCAGGAGTGAAAGCAATCTTAGAAACACTAGACATAAAAAAAACCAGTGTTACCCAGTGTAATACTTATGGGGAAATGTGTTCAGTTGAACATTTGTTCTTGCCTATTGTTGTTCTTCTGACATATGTTTCAAAGAATTCTTAATAAGGTGAGATTAGGTCTTTGTAAAAACTTGTTTGTTTTTTCTCTCAATATAAATACAACAAAATATTTTGTTAGGACAAAAGCTTCCATGGTGAGGCCTCTGGTTGTGGTTGAAGCCACATCTGTTACTCTAATCCGTTAGGAAACAAACTGGAGTCTTTGAGCTTTTGAGGTGAGATTGCAGCCCAGCGTGTAACATTGGTAACCATGAATCTTCTCCCGCGGTCATCACTGCAGTTGAGTGAATAGGGATTGATAGAAGGATTCAGTGTTTATATTGTATTCCCAAAGGGTCCCAATATGTTAACATGAATAAATAAATAAATAAAATAAAATTGCACTGCTGTAATTATTGTATTATTTTTACTATTTTTTGCTCATGGCTTTTACACCCCACAACAAATAATAACTTTCAAACCTCGAAAAAAGTGAAATGTTTTATTTTGAGAGACATTTAGTTTACGTGATCTTTTTTGAACAAAACCCACGATTTTGGAATCCTCCTAACATGTATATATATTAAAAAAGTATATTTGAGTGCTCCTAACGAAAGAATTCAGTTTGATTGTAACTTACTTGCAAACTACACCCCTTTTGATCAAATAACATTTATCTATATGCAATATATATCTAACTATAATGATGCTAATTCTTAGTATATACTTATGGTATTTTCTGTTGCATGAAACGAAGAAGCTTATACTAATCAATGACGGAGTTGAGCACATACTGGCAATACTTTCTTTTTCATTGTAACTTCTGGGAAGCTTTTCGTTGTGCTCGAGGGGGGCGGGGACCCCTTGGACAAATAGAATCATTTGACGGCAGACAAAACAAAAGCATTAATGATCACTATGTCATACAGGGGGTTTCCCTTAGCTGAATATGATTATTTAGTGGCAGCTAGAAGAAGCTTGTAAGTCTTTAGTAAAAAACACGAGTTAAGATTGAAGCTGTCAGAAAGGATGAAGAAAAATATAAAAGATCGTTTATTTTAATTTGTGAATATTTGTTTGGTTAATCTTTTACTATTTTTTAGTAAAATAAATTACGCTAATTAACAGAGCTAATTGCTTCCTTAACCCATGCATCTTAACGACACATTTTGTCTATTGTTTTTATTAGAAAAAAAAATTGAATAAAAGAAATATAGAAAATGAAATTATAGAATGGTAGTAAAATAAAATAAAAGAATATAAGATAAATGAAAATAAAATAAAGTAAAATAAAAAAGTAAAATGAAATAAGAATGATATTAATGTAAGAATAAACGAGGTATATATACATATATATAAATATACAGTATATATATATATGTATATATATACATATATATACATATATGTGTATATATATATATATATATATATACATATATATATATATATATATATATATATATATATACATATGTGAATCAATTTTGGATCATCGAGATAGAACGTGTTAAGCCTGCCTCTTCTGTCTAGGTCTCTAATTAATTCTAACCAGCAGTTGACTTATCTATTCAAACAAAGGAAGCTCTTCCATCGCCAGGGAGATGCCTCTCTCTGACGTCCATCTTACAGGACTATCTCCCCTTAGGGAGTCGAGATCGGTTCCTCCGAGAAAGGGTGAAAAAGTGTTACGAAGTATGGCATCTAAGAGAGGGAGAGTATGAACCAAAGAAGTCCCCAAACCAAATGTTACCAAAATCTTTTCTTCAAGAAGAGTATGAAAAGAAGAATATAACCAAACAGGAGGGTGAAAATCGCATATAAAGGCATGAAAACCATACACATAGCGAACGAAATAAAAGGAGTGTGAGAGAAAAGCAAGGCCAGGGTTTAGAAAAGAAAGAGAATAAAAGAAAGACAGATCAATAACGAGTGGAAACAGAAGAGAAACGCACACGGGAAGCTGAAGTAGGCTTTGTGGAACATCAAGAACGCCCGGCACCTATTCTTTAACTTGTGGTGGATGGGGAAGGGAGGGGAAGGAAGGGGAGGCTAGGGGAGGGATGGGAAGGTAATGGGAGGGGAAGGGGGGAGGAGAGGAAGGAAGGTGGATATTTTGACGGTTGCCAGAATGAAATATATAAAGTGAGCCAAAGCATTGAGGAATTGTAAGGAGGGAATCTGTGAAAGTTAGACATGTAGCACAACAAGTAAGCAACGACAACGAATAGGGACACAGCAAATTAATAAAAGTAAAATGAAAGGCTCAAGAACCTGTAATTTAAGGAGATGTAAGAAATAAGAAATTGCAGACAAAAGATACAAGAAATAGAAAGATGGAGAAAGGAGGAGTAGGTATGATAAAGGAGAATGGAAGAACGCGATAGTATAAACGCTGTAAAGGGGGAACACTAGCACAAGGAAAAATTTGCAGCGAGAAAATGAAATTAGATAGAAGAGGAGAGATATTAGATAAGGACAAAAAGGTTTCCCTATCGGTTATAAGACGTCAAATGTATAATCAGGTTATTGGCCAACTAATCTGTGAGCTTCAAGTTATTTGTGGGTGGAGTTAGAAGAACATAACACGCAGTGACATAACCAAACAATCAGGTGACGTTAGTATAGATATGTACTGGGCAGACCATCTCACGTAAAAAAAAAAAAGATAATAATAAAAAGACAAAAAAGAAAGGGCCTTATAGAAGTTGTTCCAGACAATACGAAAAAATGCAAATGGATATGAATTGCCGGAAAATTGGAGAGAAACAGACAAGAATGTGTGATGAGACAGGTGCTGGGAGTAGGAGAGGAAAGGCGAGGGGGGAAGGGACCAAGATTGACCTACAAGAAAGATCGGTAATTTAACGAATATGATTTGAGGGGTGACTACAAGGGGGGACTACAAGGGGGGAGGAAGGAAGAACTAAGGAAGGATGAATGAATGAGGATGAAAGGAGAAAGGGAGGAGGAAGGGAAGAGGAAAGGATGAGGAAAGGAAGAGGAAAGGAGGAGAAAAAGAGGAAGAAGGAAGGAAAAAGAGAGGAGGAAAGGAGGAAGAGGGGAGGAAAAAGAGAGAAGGAAAGGAGGAGAAAGATAAGCAGAAAATAAGAGAGTGAATTTAGGAAGGCAGGAAACTAGATAAAAAATAAGGTCAAATACAGAATATAGAAGAGAAAGAAATAGAAATGTGGAATGCATTTTTAACAATGAAAATTGATATTGGTAAAGAAAATGGTAAATACGAACAGAAATAGATAATGTAAGGTTAAACAAAGTACAAAAAAAAAGAGAGGAAAAGTGAAAAAGAAGACACTGGGGAAGAAAATATAAGATAGGGCATGGAATGAGAAGGCAAGACAAGGCAAGACAAGGCAAAGCAAGGCAAAGGAAGGCAAGGGAAGGCAAGGGAAGGCAAGGCAAGGCAAAGAAAGGCAAGGGATAGGTAGGAAGGAAATGTAAGGAAAAAGAAAATGAAGGGAAGGGAAGGGAAGGGAAGGGAAGGGAAGGGAAGGGAAGGGAAGGGAAGGGAAGGGAAGGGAAGGGAAGGGAAGGGAAGAGAAGGGAAGGGAAGAGAAGGAAAGGGAAGGGAAGGGAAGGGAAGGGAAGAGAAGGGAAAGGAAAGGGAGGAAGTGAATGGAAGGAAAGAGAAGGAAAGAGAAGGAGAGATAACGGAAAGGAAAGGAAAGAGAAGAAAACTAAAGGGAAGTGAGTCTTGATCGAGATCCTGTAACATTCTAAGTTCTCCATATCTGATGAATAAAATAATTTGTCCTTTGACCAAAAAAATTTATACAAATATCAACCCTGAATAAAACCAGCTGGAGTTAGCCGGAACATAAATACATAAATCAAGTCACCAAGTTGAAAAGGTCAAGTCAATAATAGACAAGTATCTGAAGTTGAGAAAGTTGGGTGAAGAAAAGTAAAAACAAAGAAAGTGAAACTAAAGCCATTGAGCGAAATAACAGACAAATTCTGTCTCTGCTGAGACAAGCTGAAGCATCGCCAAGGTGTTGAGAACAAAGAGAGCGTGTTCCGTGTCGAGGTATAAAAAGGAAGGAGGAAGAGAAGGAAGGAGGAAGGAAGGAAGGAAGGAAGGAAAGAGGAGGGAGGAAGAGAGGTAGGGAAGAAAGGTGGAAAGAGGGATAATGAGAGGGAAAAAGGAATGAGAGGGAGGAGGGAATGAGGAGGGAGGAATAGAAAGAAGAGGGAGGAATAAGGAGAGAGGGAGAAGGGAAAGAGAGGAGGCAGGAAAATAGAAAGGGAGGAAGAACGAAGGACGAGGTAGGAAGAATAGAAGGAGTAAAGAGGAGAAGAGAGAGAAGGTAAGGAGGAAGGAAGGAAGGAGCAGAGAGAAATGAAGAGGGGGAGGAAAGAGGACGGGAGGAAGAGTGGGAGGAAGGAAGGAAGGAGGAGGGAGGAAGAGACAGAGGGAGTAAGGAAGGAGTAGAGAGGAAGAAAGGAGAAGGAAAGAAGAAGGAGAAAACATGAGAGGAAGCAAGGATGGAAGGAGAATGGTATAAAGGAGGGGATGAGGAAAGAAAGTGGGAAAGAAGGAAGGAAGGAATTAGAGAGAGAAGGAATAAGTAGGAAGGGAGAATGGGGATAAGGAGATAGATGGAAGCCAAAAGGGAGGAGATAAGGTCGAGAGAGAAAGGAAAGGATTAGGGATGTTAAGGACTGCTGGGTAACAGTGTTTCTACCCTTGTAAATAATATTCCGCCAGTGTCGTGTGTTATTTGCGATTTTCGTTCAATTATATGAGCGTATCTATAGCTTGGTTAACAGTCATGCTTATCTCAGGAACTTATGGAGAAATGCCAGAAGTATTGGCGTTTTGTTGAACCCGATTTGGTAGAGAGATATGGAGAGAAGGAAAGAGGAGAGGAGAAAGAGGAAGTGGTAGAGTGGTAGGAAAGAAGCCAGAGAAAAAGTGAGTGAATGAATGTATATATGAAAGTTTGAAAGTTTGTGGGACTGTGAAAGTGAGGTGACAGGGGAGGTGGGAAAAAGGCCAAACGCATGAGGGGAGGGTGTGGGGGGAAGGTGGGGAAAAAGGCCAAACGCATGAGGAGAGGGTGGGAGGGAAGGTGGGAAAAAGGCCAAATGCATGAGGCGAGGGTGGGAGGGAAGGTGGGAAAAAGGCCAAACGCGCGCGCGCGCGCGCACACACACACACACACACACACACACACACACACACACACACACACACACACACACACACACACACACACACACACACACACACACACACACACACACACACACACACAAACACACACACACACACACACATACACACACACACACACACGAGGTGATTAGTGGAGCTCCACAGGGATCAGAATTGGATCCAATAGCGTTCGCTATTTATGTGAATGACATGGATGAAGATGTGAAATGTTACATGAGCTTCTTTGCAGACGATGTCAAATTACTGAGGAAAGTGAATACTGGAACGGATTGTGAATCACTACAGAAAGACCTGAACAAGGTTTAGAAATGGAATCAGAATTAGGAAGTACACTTCAACTCTAAGAGATATATCATAATGGAGTTTGGAAAAAGTAAAAAAAAAAAAAAAAAAGAGAATATCAGGACAATATAAAATCGGAACAAAGGAAATAAAGAAAATGGGATCTAAAAAAAGCCTGGGAGTAATAATCACCATATAACATGTCCCTTGATAAACAGATAAACAAAATTGTCGGAGAATCTTACAACTTGCTAATATCAATAAAGATGTTCTTTTACCTATTTAGACGAAGAAATTGTTAAAAAATTCTAGTCACACTAATAAAGTCTAGACTGGAGTATGCTGCAACACTATAGTCACTCAGTATCAAAAAGAATATAAGGAAAATTTAAAGAATCTAGAGAGCAATCATGAAGATGGCCCTAGGACTTTCAAACCTGTCATATAAGAAGAGACTATTTAAATTGAAACTACCGACTTTGGAACAAAGAAGAGAAACAGGTGACCTACTGACCATCTACATAATCATGAAAGGCACGGAAGTCATTGATATAGAGGACTTACTATGTTGGGATAAGAGAAATACGAGGGAATATCGAAAGAAACAAACAATAAGGACAGTTATGGAAGAGACCTGAGTGGTGGATATCTGGAACAAATTGGACAAAATAATAGTGAATGCAAAAATGATACGAAAATTTTAGTGCAAACTAGACACTGCGAGATACAAAGACGGGCAGCCACGAGCATAGCTCCCCTTCCCGTAAGATATAACTAGGTAAATACACACACACACACACACACACACACACACACACACACACACACACACACACACACACACACACACACACACACACACACACACACACACACACACACACACACACACACACACACACATAATTGAAATAC
>NC_134817.1:44565723-44573223 GCF_046742065.1 Oratosquilla oratoria
GAATCAAAAGTTTCCTTGATTGATCACTTATACTAAAGAGGATTGGCACGTTGCAAAACCTCTAATCGATCCTTAATCGAATTGTGATACACTTGTTTAATGTTTTTTGTCACGCCGTAGTACTTTATTCAAATGCTTTGTATCATATCTCTCTTCATTTCATGTTCTTCTATTATCCTTTATCATTATCTTATGGACATTACTTTCAGCATATCCCATTTTCTTTCACATGTCAGCCAAAACCCATTTTCCTTTACTTGTCCCTCTCTATCCTTATCCAGTTCCTTTACACATCTTCTCTCTCAAGCATACTTTCCATTTTTTCATAACTTTTTACATTTCCCATTTTCTTTTTTAACTTTTTACATTTCCCATTTTCTTTTTATTCTACCACAAACCCTGAGATATTTTCTTTTCCTTCTAAGTCATAAAAAAACTCATTTCATCTCCAGTATAACAACATTTTCCCCTTACAAATACCCGAGCAACTCTTTACCCTCTTCTATCACTCTATCTCTTCCTCCTCTTCCCTCTTCTCTTCCTTCTCTCTCCCCTTTCTCATGTATTTTTCACTATTCTCCATCTCCTTCTCCCCCTCCTGTCGTATTTCTTTTTCCTTCTCCAGATACTTTTCTATCTCAATTCCTTATTCAGGCCATTGACCCTACTCTTCTTCAGCTCTCTCTCTCTCTCTCTCTCTCTCTCTCTCTCTCTCTCTCTCTCTCTCTCTCTCTCTCTCTCTCTCTCTCTCTCTCTCTCTCTCTCTCTCTCTCTCTTTCTCTATATATATCTTTATTTTTAAACATTCATCCTTCTTCCACTTCTCTCTTTTATTTCCTCCTTACTATATATTTCTCTAACATTTCTTCCCATTAGTCCTTTCCTTCACGTCCTCCTTTTTATACACTAAGCCACAGATATTCTTTTCTTTAAATGAATAATATTTTTCCCTCTCCTTGCACTTCCTTTTTTCCTACTTTCTTTTTCCTGTCCCTCTGCCATATCTCTTTTGCTTCTTCTCCTCCCATACGCACCCTCCATCGGACGTCCTCTGTAATCCTCCCTCCACTCTTCCCATCAATTATTTGGGAAGGAAGGAAGGAAGGAAGGAAGGAGGGAAGGAAGGAAGGAAGGAAGGAAGGAAGGAAGGAAGGAAGGAAGGAAGGAAGGAAGGAAGGAAGGAAGGAAGGAAGGAAGGAAGGAAGGAAGGATGGAAGGAAAGGAAGGAAGGAAGGAAGGAAGGAAGGAAGAAAGGAGGGAAGGAAGGAAGAAAGGAAGGAAGGAAGAAAGGAGGGAAGGAAGGAAGAAAAGGAGAGGGAGGAAGGAATGGAGGGGAAGGAAGGAAGAAAGGAAGGAAGGAAGGAAGGAAGGAAGGAAGGAAGGAAGGAAGGGAAGGAGGTAGGAAGGGAGAAGGTAAAGAAAGGAAGAAGGAAGGAAGGAAAGAAGGAAGTAAGGAGGTAGGAAGGGAGGAAGTAAGGAAAGGAAGGAAGGAAGGAAGGAAGGAAGGAAGGAAGGAATGAAGGAATGAAGGAAAGAAGGAAGAAAGGAAGGAAGGAAGGAAAGAAGGAAGGAAGGAAGGAAGGAAGGAAGGAAGGAAGGAAGGAAGGAAGGAAGGAAGGAAGGAAGGAAGGAAGGAAGGAAGGAAGGAAGGAAGGAAGGAAGGAAGGAAGGAAGGAAGGACGAAATGCAGAAAGGAAGAAAGGAAAGAGAGAAGGATGGAAAGAAGGAAGGAAGGAAAGAAGGAAGGAAGAAAGGAAGGAACGAAGGAACGAAGGAACGAAGGAAGGAAGGAAGGAAGGAAAGACAAAATGACGAAAGGAAGGATGGAAGGAAAGATGGAAGGAAAGAAGGAAGGAAGGAAGCAAGGAAGGAAAGAAGGAAGTAAGGAATAAAGGAAGGAACGAAGGAAGGAAAGAAAAAAGGAAGGAAAGAAGGAAAGAAAAATAAAGGAATCAAGGAGGGAGCACATTCTTTTGTATGGAATCAGAATTATCTATAATATTTTTACAGTTGATGATTTTCTTCTTATTCTCTAATTTTCTGAGTATATCTCCTTCGTCTGGAGGATATACAGACACCAGTTCCGCAATCGCATTCATAAATGATTTTCAACGTTTTAGCAGCGTCTTTCCAACCAATGCGATGATCCTTCTTGATGTTATGAAGGGAAAGGGCGGAGTTTTCTTGACCGTATTTGATAGTGTTTTTATGTTCTTTAATTTTCTTGGCAAGATCTCGTCCTATTTGGGCACAATACGTCTCATCATAGCCTTGATATGATTAGTTTATTCGCTCCGAGGCTATTATCTATATTGATTCTTCGGTGGACATTCACTACCTTTCTAAAGACACTGCTAGGGCAATTGAAGGGTAATGAATGCCAACCGAAGTATGAATTCCTGTTCACCATATATATATATATATATATATATATATATATATATATATATATATATATATATATATGTATATATATATATATATGTATATATATATATATATACTCGTATATATGCAATTAAAACATTAGAAACGTGTGTTCACCAATGCATAAGTAATGGCTAGGAAAAGTAAACTAATGAAGCAGAGTGCTTTCGTATAATTACATCTTCAGTGCTGATAGAAAGAAGGAATTATAAATGAAGAAATAAGGTATAGAATATATGATTAAGTGAGACATGATAAAAAGGAAATTCGGAGAGGTAGTGGAAGAAATACACGTGACGTTTGATACCGTCCTGGTAACCAATAAGTCTAGGACAATTCGTCATAACTTATATTACAATTTAAATAATTTTGAAATTTCATGGCAAGTATAACTATCTACGAGTAATTTGTACAAACCTTGATGGATATTAACATTTATTCCCTTACTAAATTTGATCAAACTGCATTCAATTAAGTATCTTTCTGTGATGTTATTGTTGTAGTGATGACTTTAGCGTTATCCCAGTCAACTGGGTGGTTAAAATGGTTCATGTGGTTGAATATGCCGCTAGATTGGTTTCCCTCTCTAACCTATTTCTTGTGTTGATTGATTCGTGTTTTGAGTGTTTTAGCAGTATGACCAACATAAAACTGATTACATGATTTACAAGGTATATATATATATATATATATATATATATATATATATATATACAGTATATATATATATATGTATGTATATATATATGTATACATATATGTATGTATATATATATATATGTATGTATATATATATATATATATATGTAATATATATATGTATGTATATATATATATGTATATATATATATATATTTATATATCTATATATATATATAGATGTGTGTGTGTGTGTGTGTGTGTGTGTGTGTGTATATATGTGTATACACACACACATATATATATGTGTATATATACATGTATATATATACACACACATATATATATATATATATATATACATATATGTGTACATATATATATATATATATATATATATATATATATATATACATATATGTATATGTATATGTATATATATACATATATATATATATATCTATCTATCTATCTATATATATATATATATATATTACTCACTCCGCTGGATCCTGAACCTCATGCAGATTCTGGTCCGCCAACAGTAAGCCTCTCTATGTAAAGTAAAGCAAACTAACCTAAGTTAAACGACACTGAAAGAGTAGTAAAACATATAAACAAGCAGACTCTCATGCAAACACCAGACGTTTGCATTTTTATACATCTGTCCTTGGTCACCTCATTCTCCCTCTGTCCCTTAATCCTTCTCGGCCACTTCTTCTCCTCCACATTCTCAGCCACTCACTGGTTACCCTTCTTCTCCATTCCTTTCTTTGTTTTGTATGCGTCTTCCCTTTATTTGCTCAATGAAACTCCTTCACTTCGTCCCTAATGTTCACTTCTGTTTAAGAAGCTATCTTTCCTCCTCCTTTTACCCTTTCTTGTCTCTCTTTAATTTCTTTTTTCTTTTGCTTCTCCATCGGCTTTCAATTTTTTTTTTTTTTTACATTCTTCATTCTTTACTACTCCTACTCTCTTCCCCTTTCTCCTCTTCTTGAAGCTGATATCTTTTTTCGTTATTATCTTTTCGATCACTTTCTTCCTCTGACTGTAGTAAAAAAAAATTCTTTTCCTCCATTCCTTTCTCTTTTCCCATGGCATCATTTTGCTCTTGCTTCTACTCTTTTTCCTCCTTTTCCTCTTCCTTCTACTCTTTTTCCTCCTTTTTCTCTTCCTTCTACTCTTTTTCCTCCTCTTTTTCCTAATTTCTTACGATACAAATTTAAGACGCTCTTCTGCTGCTTTAATTTCCTCCTACTCATTTATTACACCTTCTCCTCCCACCCTTCCTCCTGGTCCTCCTCCTCCTCTTCCTTCCCCTCCTCCTCATTCTAATTTTTTACCCCGTTTTCTATTATTTCCCCCTCTTTTTCTCTTTAAATTTTTCTTTTACCATCTCCTTATTTTCAAGCCTCTTCCTCTTTTACATTTCTTTTACTTTCTTCCTTTTCACCCACACTCCGCAACTTATACGCCTTTTTTCACTCTGTCATTTCCGTTCTTCTTACTCCTCCTTCTCCTACTCCTTCTCCTCCTTCTCCTCCTCCTTCTCCTCCTTCTCTTTATTGTGACCATCACCTTTTCTCTCATTCCAGTCTTCAAGTATCCAACCCTTTCCGCCCATCCTTCCTTCCACCTTTTTAGTATTCTTCTTTGTACTCCCTTTCTCATACCTATCTCCTTCTCCTCATTCTCCTCCTCTAACTCTTTTTCCCTCTTCTTCTTCTCCTGTTTCTCCTCTTCCTCCTATTGTTGTTACTTATTCATTTACTTCTTCTTCTCCTTCGTTCTCGTTTCCCTCCTTATCGTCATCATCATTCTTTCCTACTCATGCTTCAGATTCTCTTCTGCTGCTTCCAGTTCCCTGGCTTCTACTTTCCGCCACAATGCCTTTCCATATCACTCCTCCTTCTCCTCCTCCACGTCCTTCTCCTCCGCCTCCTTTATCCTACTTTCCTTTGGTTCCTGGTCTTCCTCCTCTTCCACTTTTTTTTTTTTCTCCTCATTCCCTTAACGAGATCCAAGTTCTCTTCATTTCTCGCTATCCCGACTCCTGGTTCTTCTTTCTCCGCCTAGCCCTCCCTCTCTTTCTCCTTCTCCTCCTTCCTTCTCACCTCCCTACCTCTCCCTCTTTCCTCTCCTCCTCCTCCTCCTCCTCCTCTTCCTCCTCCTTCCTCTTCCCTTCTCCTTTCCCTTCTCAGTCTCTTATTCCTCGTTGTCGTCTTCGTCTTCAACGCTAAGTATCTTGTTTCCTTCTTGTGATGTGCCTGAGACTTGTGCCCAAAGATCCTTGATAACTCTGCTGATACTTAAACTGCCGGAGCTCTCTCGCACTTGACGACCTCTCTCTCTCTTTCCCTCTCTTTCTCTCTTTTTCTATTATTTTTTGTTTTTTCACAACGAGCTTGTCTCTCTAAGTGCTATCTGATGTTGTTTGTCTGTCCTTATCTTGTCTGTATCGGCTGTGATATCATCCATCTATCCATATAATTTTGTATATTCATTTTAATGAATGCTGACTGTCGTCTTAATACTTTGCTTGCCTCGGTCATGTGGTCTATTAGGTTCTTTTTGCCCTGAGGATATTAGTGTACTATTGCCTTGCACTGGTTGTTTTAGTCTTTGTTTACTTTGCTGTGTCTGTCTTCTGTCCATCTACTACTGTATATCTGTCTGTTTC
Source organism: Oratosquilla oratoria (assembly GCF_046742065.1). Taxonomy (NCBI): domain Eukaryota; kingdom Metazoa; phylum Arthropoda; class Malacostraca; order Stomatopoda; family Squillidae; genus Oratosquilla; species Oratosquilla oratoria. The sequence goes on from NC_134817.1 coordinate 44,571,470, forward strand.
GTTGATAGTTTGATTGTGGTTGTCTTCTACTTGTTATTGCCGGGTGTATGTTTAACATTCGGCAACTGGAATCGCATGTAAATGGTGTGTCCGATATCTAGGAAAAGGAAGAAGTTTCTCTAGTAGACAATGAATCCCCACCCTTGAGAACTCCCTAGAACCTTCAAAAACCCCTCCAGAACCATTCAGAAATCCTCAACTTCGATTAGGCCGGGAATTTCAAATAAGCGATTTATGGACCTGGCCTGTAATGTTACAGTGACTTTCCAGAAGTTGCATATTTTCTATTAAGTGATCATGGTAGCTACAGATTGATTGAAAAGCATTATTGGCCATTTTTTCTTTTTCATGTGCAGTCCTTCTTTCGACTTTTATGTTTTTTTTTTCTTCTAATCTGTCGTCCTGTTCATCTGCTATCTTTATATCTTTTTCTCTTCGTCTATCTATTTTATCACTCACTCCACTTTATTTCCGTCCGTTCATCATCCCCTTATCTCTTTCTTTCCTCTTTTTTCCTCTTCTCCTGTTTCTGTTTCCTTATTCCTCTACTTGATTTTAGCCTCACTTTGTTTTCCTTCTTTTATCTGTTACTTTGCTTCAAACCTCGTTTTTACCTTCACTTTTCCTTTCTTTCTTTGCTTCTAATTTTCAGCCTCTCACTTTCTCTCAGTTTCTTTCAGTATCTTTGAACATCTCCTAGTCTCTCTTAATCATTAGGTCTTATTCCGTCTGTTTTAGCTTCTCCTCTCAATATCTCTCAGTCTCTTTTAATGTCAGTGTCAATTAATCTCTGTCTCAATAGTTCTTATTCATATTTAATCAGTCTCAATCAATTTCTCTCAAACTCTCTTAGTATCTATAATTTTATTTTATTTTTCTTACACTTTTCTTCCTTTTTTCACTATTTTTCTCCTTCTCTCTTTCCCTTTTACTCTCCTACTCTCTTTTGCTTTTTTCTCTTTCAAAGTAAGTGCATTGTCTACATCCTTACTCTAAATGTATAATTATCTTATCTTTATTCATTGACCTAGCTTACATATAAAACATTATAGATTTGAATAAAGAAGATTACGTATACTTCAGAGTAAAATAGACATTAACATGACACATACATAGCAACTAGAATTGATAACTAGCTTAGTACTAGAACAATACTATAATATGAGACAAGTATTTGTTTGGTTATACATCAGTATAAAACTATGAAATGGCTTTTACAAACCTGTTATCAATCAAAAAATATGCTCTATGTCATAATGATACCATATAGATTACAACCCATACGGCAAAATAACTAAAACAAATATGAATTCTTGCAAATGAGCAGTATCTCCTCTTGTTTATTTATTTTTTCTAATGACATGATACCGTGATAATACTATGGAAACAAACACTCAGATATCTGTCTACATTGCTATCACGTCGAACAAAATATCTTTCCTGCCGTCGCCCCGAGAATAGAACCGACATCCAGCTTGATCCCAACGCCGTCACCTTACCAATTATGCTATACGAACGTAATTGGTAAGGTAACGGCTTGGGATCAACCTGTGTCTCGGTGTCATTTCCGGGACGACGGCTGGAAAGATTTTATATATATCATTATATAAATAAAAATATAACTTTTCATAATTATTTTGAAGTTACCTCAGGGGTGGCGGTGTTTGGGGGACACTTCTGTAAGGGCGATTGGGTGTACAATACCGACCACAGATACGTGGTAACGTCACACAACGGGGACAACTGATTGGTTG
>NC_134817.1:44575723-44585723 GCF_046742065.1 Oratosquilla oratoria
GATTTACTTTCTTGGGGGTTCTTGTACCAGCAGGAAACCATTGATAAGCGCCATTTTCAATTAATTGTGTTTTTATTTTTTTCGTCACTAGGTAGTTTCAAGCAGCTGGTGGGGGCATCTGTAGTGACTCAGTAAATAAAGAATAGACATCTTGGTACTATTCCAGTGTCAGGCAAACATATTTTTTACTTTTTTTTTTTTTACATGAATGATATATTTATTCTTATGGGGTCATAACGTTAGGTTAAACTTGGATTAGGTTAGTTTAGGCTGGGTTAGGTTAGGTTAGGTTGGGTTAGGTTAGGTTAGGTTAGGTTAGGTTAGGTTAGGTTAGGTTAGGTTAGGTTAGGTTAGGTTAGGTTAGGTTAGGTTAGGTTAGGTTAGGTTAGGTTAGGTTAGGTTAGGTTAGGTTAGGTTAGGTTACGATAAGTAAGGTTAGCTTAGGATAGTTTAGATTAGGTTAGGTTAAGTTAGGTTAGGCTATGTTAGTTTAGGTTAGGCTATGTTAAGTGAGGTTACGTAGTAATAGTAGTATGATATAGCAAGTTTCATGCTAAATATCTACGCTTGCGTGATTCTGGAATTTTACCAACAACTCTATAAAGAGGTTACTACACTTATCAACTAAGAATAAATTAAAAAAAAAATGTTAGCCTTTGAAATCAGAACAGGAGGACTTATAATTACAAGGCGAGGTCATTACCTAGTATACAATAGTGACACACAATAGGTACCGGTCACAAACTCAAAAGCACCTTTCATTTGTAAGTAACAAGCTGGTATCTTCTAGGAATTTGTAGGGGCTCTATATCTTTGTGTTCTAGATTTACGGTATGGAGAGGATTTTCATGAACTAATAGACTTCCGAGTATTTGTATTGTAAAGAAATATGTTACAAAGGATTACAAAAGCGGAGCATACCGATAGGAGACCTTTTTGGTCCATATCTAGGTCGGATGCGAAAAAAACAAAAATTAACAAATAACAACTATAATAATGTAAATAACAGATAAAATACATATATAAATGCATAGGTATAGTTAAATAATAAACAAACAGGTAAATAGTAAATAATAACAAATTGACATATAACTAATAATAAATAGAAATCAAACAGACAAATGATAACAAAACAAAAACAAATACTATAAAATAAATGATAATCATTACAGCATCTTGCTTAGGTGTTTATCTAAATGATTCTTAAAGCTTCGAACTGAACTACATTGCACTACCTGTGCAGGAAGTTTATTCAATTCATTAACTACACGGTTGGCAAAGTTGTTTCTACCTACTTCCAAATTTAATCTATTTCCGGACAGTTTGAGACCATTGTTTCTTGTCTGATTCTCATTCAGTGTGAAAATTTTGTCACTTTTGATGTTGTCAATTCCCTTTAAAATCTTAAAGACCTGTATCAAATTTTTATATTTGGAATCAGTTTTGTGGCTCGCCGTTGTACTTTTTCCAGTCTGTCAATGTCTTCAATGAGATTTGATGACCATACGGAAACAGCATATTCCAAATATGGACGAACAAACGATTTATATAGCTTGTTAATGAGTGATGGACTTTTGAAATCAAAAGATCTCGCAATCAGCCCTAGAATCTTATTTGCTTTCTCAGAGGCTGAAATACACTGCTTGGATGATTTGAGATCGTTACTGATAATTACGCCGAGATTTTTTTCACCATCCACTTTTGTTAACGAATTTCCAAATAACTTGTAATCGTACTTTCTGTTATTTTTACCTATGTGCATTACCTTGCATTTACGTGTGTAAAATTTCATTAGCCACTTGTCAGACCATTGCTGTAATTTATCTAAATCTTCTTGAATATCTAATTGGTTTATGTGATCATTTGCCATTTCGCACAGTTTTGTATCATCAGAAAATTTGGAAACAGTAGATTTTAGTACATGGTCTATATCACTTATATATACTATGAATAGAAGTGGCCCAAGAACGGAACCCTGAGGAACTCCACTTGTAACATTTTTCCATCTGGAAGTTTTTCCATTTAAAGCAACTCTCTGTTTTTGATCATTCAACCAATTACTAGTCCGTGTGAAGCTAATTTAGTAAGTAGTATTTCGTGTGGGACGGAATCAAAAGTCTAGATATATTAGATCTATATTGTTTCTTTTGTCATAATTCGAGATAACTATGTTTTAGAATTCGACTAAGTTAGTCACGCAAGAATGTTTCTGCCTGAAAACATGCTGGCTATCATTTATCAAACGGTTACCTTCTAAATGATGTTCGATAGCATCTCTGATGATAGTTTCCATTATTTTTCCTATGATTGAAGTGAAACTTATAGGTCTATAGTTATTTTGTTTCTTTTTGTCACCTTTTTTAATATGGGAGTAACGTTAGCTAGCTTCCATTCTCTTGGGACATCTCCGGATATGATGGATTTCTTGAAAAGAATTTCTCTATCTTTGAAGAAGACGCCAGATAGTGTAGTACCTATAAGTGAAATCTCTCGAATATTGGCATCCTGAAGCGTTCTCATTAGCCTTATATATTTATGAATTTATGACTATTTTGATTTCCACCAGATGATCTTACTACCTTGATAGAAATATCATCACTAAACCTACTCTCTCTCTCTCTATCTCTATCTCTCTACACCTTTTCTTCGATAACACACTTTACCTATTTTCTTCTGGTAAAAACGATGTAATTTTTATTGAGCTAAGGAAGGTGCCTTTTACTAAAGAGGTTAAGACACTCTTAACTAACTTCTTTGTTACGATTATATGGTGTATATACTTTGTTATGGTAAACGTCAAATTATTTTATTTAAATGTTTGTGGGGCCTTAAACTGCAAAGTTAGAAGCCATTAAAGAGTTATACGAATGTGACAGGTGACTGCTTCGTCTAAATTTTGTTTTATATATTTTTTGTTTTGTTTGTATTTCTTTCAAATTAGGCATAATACCTTGATCTATGATACCGTACTTCGGCTTATGACACTGTCTATCGGTTTTGTATTTGAACAACTACAAAGAAACGTGTTAGTTGATACAAAAATGTTTCCTCTGCATATTCCTTTAAAGCATGTCCTTGTAACATGAAGGTTTGTCGATATGGTTCAATGGAGGTAAGTAAACATTGGTTACCTAACAACTGTTTTTCCCATGATTTGTGTCAAGTATTTTATAAGCATCCCGTCTTTAAGTGCTTTCCTGGGTGCGGTTAGATAATTTATCTTGCAATGGTGTTTTTGTTGACAAATTAGATTTATTTTGGCGTAACTCTTTTCGAGTTTTGTGGCACTTCTGCTTTTATTCTATAATTTTTTGAAATTCAATTCGGTTACATAGCATCTCCATTAACTCTTTATATGGTCATTCTTTTCAGCAATGATGACACTAGGTAACAACAAAATTCTCTCTGGTGTCTGGAATATTTAAACGAATTCTTAGGTGATTTTGTAAGCCAAATTCGAAAATAACTTCAGTTTTTTGTTTCTACCAGGTCTAGTTTTCTGGCTATTTTTGTCTTCATTTTGGCTCTATTAGATGCTAAAAATTCGCATAATAATATTTACCACAGCAAATAGGATTTTAGTGATTTTTTGTAGAATTAAACAAGACTGTTTCTTCAACAAAGTATTTTATTTATACGAGAGGTAAATATTATGAACCCATAAAGAAAGCGTAACACAAAACAAAGCAAATAACAAATAAAAATTCTAAATTAAAAATGTACCTAGGCAAAGTTTTTTGAAAGAAAATTCAAGGAAAAAAATTAAGCTCCTTTTAGCACCGTGAATGGTGAGCAGAAGGATCATCTCGCTTTAAACACCAGCAATAGTCTGCCATCATCACAGCGTCCCAACGCCCTTGGCACCGAGTTTCCATCTCCTTGATGTCCTGAAGGAATCGTTCGCCTTGTTCATCGCTGACATCTCCGAGATTTTCACGAAAACGATCAAGATGACTAAAAAGAAGATGGATTTTGGTGCTCGTATTTGCGCCAATATCTCCAAAGGATGACATCAAGTTGGTCACAATGTCTTTATAGTTTTCACTTTTGTGTTTCCAGAGGAAATTTTTGTACAACTTCTACAAAGACTAGCTAAACTAATGCTTCTTTTTTGCTCATCGTCTTCATAAAATTTGTCTTTCAGGAGCTTGTGGATCTCTGGTCCATCAAAAATCCCTGATTTAAATTCTTCACTTGTCAAATTTGGAAATGCATTGCAAATATACTTGAAGCACTCATGATTTTTGTCAATATCTTTGACGAATTGTTTGATCAATTCAAGTTTGATGTGCAAAAGAGGGAAAATAATTTTACCTCTCTCAACCAAAGGCTCTTTCACTATATTCGAAGCTCTACATAGAGTCATATCTGTTCGAGGTAGCCAGTCTTTTTTAACATAGTGACTTACTCGGTCTCTGCTGTCCAGCTTGCAAAAGAAAGATATTTCACTGCATCATTGCAAGACTGTCGTAACTCAAATTTCATGATTTTTCAGGAGAAGTATTTTAAAGTATCTAAGTCCTATAACTTTAATAATTCTACCCTAAGCAACAAAACTTACCATCTTGATTAGGTAAATAGGGCTCCACTTGACTTACGACTTTATTACCAAAAGACGCAGAATTATTCGGCATTCATATAAACCATTGTAACTCTATACTTGAAATTTTTGAGTTACGACAGTCTTGCAATGATGCAACGATTTAGTATACCCAGATTGCTATCTTAAGCGAAAATTCATCATCTTTAAGTCAACGCATATGACCCATTTATGATCATGATACCGTATCCTCTCTAAAACTAACTTTATTTCTTTGTATTTTTCCTTCAAAGTTGTTGAATGACCGAGTGGGACAGAACCATACAAATTTCCGTTGTGCAATAAAACACATTTGAAACTACGCTTACAGCTGTTCATGAAAACCACCATTCGGCAGGGTTGTATTCCTCAATGCCAATCTTATTAAGAAGCCCACTGACATCTCTATGATAAGCCAGATCTTCCACTTTTGTGAAGAAAGAAAGGAATTCTTCATGTCAACTTCGATAAAAGGAAACATGGACACTATTTTCTAGGACAGTGGGTCTCAAACTTTTTTTTTTTTTTTTCTATCAGTTCCCCCTGCACACAGTTCAACCATCCAGATTTTCCCTTTATGTGTATGAGGGAAAGAGTAGTGACATACTGTGACTATTTACTAATTTATTTTTCAAATGTACAAATATACTGATAAACAGGCATTCTCTCTCTCTCTCTCTCTCTCTCTCTCTCTCTCTCTCTCTCTCTCTCTCTCTCTCTCTCTCTCTCTCTCTCTCTCTCTCTCTTTCTCTCTCTCTCTCTCTCTCTCTCTCTCTCTCTCTCTATCTCTCTCTCTCTCTTTCTCTCTCTCTCTCTCTCTCTCTCTCTCTCTCTCTCTCTCTCTCTCTCTCTCTCTCTCTCTCTCTCTCTCTCTCTCTCTCTCTCTCTCTCTCTCTCTCTCTCTCTCTCAGACATGAGAAAATCCATCTGAGTTTTTTTTTAGTTAGTAGGTAGTGTAATTATTTCCCCCCTGGTAGCTTCAGATTTTCTCCCCAGGGGGAAATTTCCCCCAGTTTGGGAGCCACTGCTCTAGTAGATGCTTCTCTTTCAGTCAGAAAGCCAAAAGTTTTGCAGAATTTTTGAGGAGGTTCAAATCACTCGCTAGATCATTCGGTTCTCCCTGGGAGAATAGCTGAGGCAACGTCTCAACAGAAAAATCTTGATCTTCTGTGTCATCTTCAGGTGATGAATCCTCTTCGGTTGTGGGCAAAGTTATCTGTGGCAAGAAACTGAAAACAGGAACAGGAAGCTCTTTACTGTGTGAAACCCTTCAAATGTAGGGCACAAAAATAGCAGTCGTCCACGTAATTATTTGGTTCCACCATACCATTGGTATAGTAAACCTCATACCTTTCCTTGTACCTTTAGTTCACTGTTGCAGACGTTCCATGCATTGCCTGCAGACACTGTAAGGGGCCCAATATTTATTTTGGTCTCTCAGATTGACTCCAAAGTATGCCATATTTTTTTTTCAACAAAGTCTGTGATATTTTGTCGATTTTTTTGGTAATGTGTATTCTCCATAAACAAAGCAGAACAAATCTGGAGAATTAATGAAACACCTCGAAGAGGATATCTTGCTCATTTTCTATTTCTTAGTTCACCAAAATATCTGAACAAAAAGCAAAGAAATAAAGAAATCAGAATTAGAATAAAGTAAAGAACACAGTGAAATGGACGTACATTACACACGTAAGTAGTGACTTTAGGGATGTTCAATAACTTAGAAACTATACCTGATCGGTCAAAATGAATATTATTTTTCGAATTAGGAGACCAATTTAGTATTGGAATGATGTCTATTTCCTAAACACCAAAAGCCTTGTAGACCAGTGTGACTTATCTTAATAACAAACAGTTTCATTCAGTTGAAAAGAAAGACTCGAATCATTTCTGTCCCTCAATTGAATATATTTGCTTCTCTAAATAAAACGAAAATATTAATATTTTTGTATCAGACTGAAAGCAGTTTTGTCACATTCATAATTTCTTGTCGTTACTTTTTGTAGTGCAACTCACAATATATATCGAATTCCTTCGTATTCTTCATTATCTTATATTGTTATCCATTCTCAGGGATGCCTTCCTCTCGCCCTCCCTACGTACACTTAATCTCAATGAATTACAATTTATTGTATTGGAATCTCAATTGATATTCTTCCTTATGTTTGCCGCTTCTATATTTAAAATATTTTCTCTCCAATCATAGTAGATTGCTTGTAAAACAAAAAGATACCCAATCTAAGTTTGCTTCTTATATGTTCATATACTTTCTTGTAATTTTGCATGGGTTATAGTGGGAAATCAATCGTCATATATTTTTTTGTTTGTCCTGTCTAGGTTTAGTATTCTTCAAGTCAGTTCCAACGCATTGCAGCAGGAAATCAAACAAGCAGGAAAACTTTCAGCTCATAGAAAGACTGCGGATTTGAAGAACTACAACAAATCATATAGTAAAACTTTCATACATTCTTCATCTCATCCACTTACATACTGGCTTTCTTCTACATTCGACATACATATCTCAACATCCTTTCCTTTCACATTCTCTCCACACGTCGAATATACCACGATTCTCTTGCTTATTTCCCTCACGCACAAGAATTTCTTCTATAAAAACGAAAAGAAAATGCTTTATTACATTTACGTTGCAGAACTGGCAAATTCACCTAAATCTAGATAAATTATATTGCAAAGAAAAAGCAACTTTGCAGTTTACAGGCATTTTGGCTCTTTGCACTTCATGAATTGTGCTTTTATATACATATACATATACATATACATATACATATACATATACATATACATATACATATACATATACATATACATATACATATACATATACATATACATATACCAAAGGCTCTTACTCCCTTACAAAGGAGGTAGCTAAAAAACAAAGGGATAAAAACAACCTCCATTCACTCCACCCCTTCACATTCCTCCCCCATCCACCCCATCCCTCCCTCTTTTCTTGGCTCCTCCTGCATGACGGGTCATCCCTGTATCTTGTCCACTGCCCTGGGTCAGAAGCAGTGTCACAAGACACAGTACATCCACAGCAAAGCCGCTTCATTAAATTGGCGACCCCCCCCCTGTCCGTCCTCTTATGCAGATATGGAGAAGACGGGGAGAAATCCCTTCGGGCTGCGTCAGTATATTTTTCATACATACTACTTCACCTCCATCCCCCACCCACACCCTCTCATGCATCACAGGATCATCCATACATAACCATTCTCCATTTACACCTATCTTTTGTCCTCTCCCGTTCTTCATCAACAGACTTTAACCTCTTTCCCAATGCCCCTTTTAACTCATCCATCCATCTCACCCCTGGTCGCCCCCTCATGTTCATTCTTTCCACCTCTGCCTTCCATACCTCTTTTACTAATATTTCTTCACTCATTCTTTCCAGGTTTCCAAACTTTCCCAATACTCTTTCATCAACCCTATCTCCCAACTCCCTTTCCACCCTCGTTCTCCTCCTCACCTTCTCATTTCTCACTCTATCCATCTTAGTAACCCCTATCATACTTCTCAGGCACCTTATCTGAAACACATTCAAAGCCCTCCACTCTTCCTCTCTTATGTTCCATGTTTCTGCCCCGTACAGTGCTGTCGGCACAATCACTTCATCCAATTTCCCAAATTTCTATTTCCCAATATACTTTTTAATCCTCCAAGACAATTACTTGCTTCTCTTAATCTACATTCTACCTCCACGTCCACTCCTCCCTTTCCCGCCACATTTCTACCCAAGTATCAAAAACTATCTACTTCCTCCAGTCTCTCTCCCTTAATACTCACTTCCAGTCTGCTGCCACTTCCTCCCCTTGTAAATCTCATCACCTTACTTTTACCCACATTTATCTACAACTTGCTTCTTTCGAACACCTTGCCAACCTCTGTCACGAGCTTCCTCAATCTTCTGATCCTGTTACAAGCGCAGTGTCGTCAGCAAGCAACTGGCTTATCTCCCACTTTTCTCTATTTTCTTTAACCATCTCCAGTCCCTGTCCCAATACGCTTGCATTTAAATCTCGCACCACCCCATCCATGTATAAATTGAACAGCTAAGGCGACATAACACATCCCTGACAAAGTCCCACCTTTACCTCAAACCATTCACTCTCTCTATTTCTGATTCTAACACAAGCTCTATTACTCTCGTAAAAACTCTTCCCATGGTGACTTCCTATCTATCCTATCATAATCCTTTTCCAAATCCATAAAAGCCCAAAAATACATCCTTACTCTTACCCCATTTCACATCTGCTCTCCTCTTTGACTCTTTTATTCTATGCTTTATTTGGCTTCTTTTTTCTTTGTACTTCTCATATTATTCTCTCATCCTATTTTGTAACCAATATGTGAATGCTCGCTTCTTCTCTTCTACAAACTTTCTTTCTTCATCATCCTACCACTTACTAAACTTTCTTCTATGTTCTCCCATCCTCATTGCTCCACACACCATATTTGCACCTCCTTGAATCATCCTCATTTCTCCTCCACTCCTAGTTTTATTTATTGTTTACTCTCTCCCACTCCTCTCTCAGCTTCTTCTTATACTCTTCCTTTTCTTTCTCATTTAAGCAGTTCACTTCAAGCACCTCTCTACCTTCTGTCCTTTTCTTCTTTCTCCATCTATCTTCCACTCTCAACTTACCTTCTACCAAAAACTGATCTGATACTCCCCACTCTCTCCCAATAGAACATCTATATCCTTAACTCTTCCTACTATACTCCCGGCTACCACTATCATTAACGCTCTATCACCCTTCCATCCACCACCCTCTCCCATGTTTACTTATGCTTGACTTTCTTCATAAAAATGTATTTGCTATCATCAACTCTCTAGACACATCTCCGCCATCAACTCTTCCTTTCGCTTATTTCCTGGAACTCCACACTCACCAATCACTCCGTCTATAGGCTCATTTCCTACCTTAGCAGTAAGGTCTAAAAATACCACAACATTAAAAAATTTCCCTATACCCTCTATGCAATCATTTAAATCTATCTAAAAACCCTCCCTTTTCTCTAAACTTTTTCACTACCAGGCCCATGTGCACATACAAAAATCCACATCTCCCTTCCCGGTTTCACCTTCATCCACATTAACCTTGTAGAAATCTCCTTCCACTCCACTACACACTTACCTATCTCTTCATTTACTAATACAGTCAACCCTTCTCTCCCTCGTCTTCTCTTCACTCCTGAGATCCTCCCAATTACATTACTAAGCTTACCATTCACCCCTCCCTTTCATCTTCGTTTCACTCAAAGCCAACACATCCATTTTTCTTCTCACAAACATACTTCCTATGTCCCCCTTTTAATCTCATCTGTACCACATACACGCACATTAAAGGACCCAAACCTTAGTGTGCGGGTTGGAAAATTCCTCCCAAACCC
>NC_134817.1:44628147-44633147 GCF_046742065.1 Oratosquilla oratoria
ACCAATATAGCATTTGTCGCAATTTTTACATGGAATTGAATATATACATCCTTCTTTCTTATATGGAGAGTTTTTAATTAAAAGACTTCTAACTGTATTGGAGTTCTTAAATGCCACTTGAATGTTGAAAGTCTTAAGAATATGAGGTAGTTTGACGAAATTCTCGTTGAAAGGCAGTACAAGTAGGTTCTTTACATTAAAAGTTTTACTAGCTTTTTCCTCGTAGAAAGATTTCTTTGCCGATTTATAAGAAATCTCCACGAGGTGCTTAGGATATTTTAATTTTGAAGCTATGTTAGATATTCTTAAGAGTTCATCATCCAAAAACTCCGGACTGCAAATTCTATGGGCTCTCAGAAACATTGATGACAACACTGACATCTTTGTCCTGCAATGATGAGACATTTTTATTCGTCTCATCATTGCAGGACAAAGATGTCAGTGTTGTCATCAATATATATATATATATATATATATATATATATAAATATATATATATATATATATTTGTGTGTGTGTGTGTGTGTGTGTGTGTGTGTGTGTGTTTGTGTTCGTGTGTGTGTGCGTATGTATGTGTGTATGTGTGTGTGTATATATATATATATTGAAATTAGATATAGCTTTAAACACTCCTCCTTCAAGGTGTCACCCCCCACCCCCATAGGTTGGGAAACCCTGGTTTGAAAATACATGCATGCACAAACACAAATATCTTATGTACACATTATTTTGTGTGCGTGTCTATATGAAGAAATGTATCTCGTTTAATCTTCAGAATATATATATATGGTTATGTGGGGTTTATCTGTAAAAACCTAGGAGGAGCTTGTGAATAATAAATTTTTGCCCGCACTAAAATAAATAAGAATAATCAATATTTCAATATTTGGTAAAATTATACAATCATTTTATATTTACATGCTTTCTTCTTACACGAGCTATCATGGTTTGTGGCAGCATTAATTTCACAATTATAAATAATATTTATGGACACATACAATGCTTTTTTTAATCATATTAATTCTTATGTCACAGAAATGCTACGCTAGTTAAAGGGATACTACAGCAGTGGCATGTTATCACACCATAAACCACTTAACTTTAACCCTTACCCCTATTTTTTTTTACTATTATAATTATTATTGTTAGTATTTTATTTAATGAAATATAATTATTCAAGTACCTGGAGTGATAGGGTGTCAGAACATACATGGTTATGGGGATCTATCTCCAAAACCCTAGGAGTTCGTCAACAAACAAACAAATAAACAGATAGACAAACAGAGGCTACTACTTTATTATAGTAGATATATGTATATACATGCATATATATAAATAAATATATATATATATATATGTATATATATATATATACATATATATATATATATATATATATACATATATATATATATATATATATATATATATACTAAATGTTAGTTTATTGATCATGAATAGGTTATCGTGGAAAGCTACGATTTTATTCAGCTTAGACTAGACTTTGATTAATCAGAGTATTCCTCCTTTCTTATGAGTACAAAGGGTATAAATCCCTCAAAACTGTTGAGTTTTGTCTGTCCAGACACATAAGATAAAGGCGACTGCTTGAGCCGTATATAATCGTCTCATGGGGGTAAAACTGTCATCATATTCATTCTCCAACCGTATTAGCTATGGAGCATTTGTCCGAATGTGGCATCAATATCTTCATCACCCTTAGCCAGGTGCAGTCTTCGTTACTTTCATTATCTTTATTATCATCGTTTAAGTTTTCAAGATCAACATAATCATCATGTCCCATAGACTTCTTGTCTGATATTAGGTCAGTTGCAAGGTGATTTATATCAGCTGAGGCAAGGTCATGGTGTTATCCTTGTAACCATCGATGTCTGTGTCTCGGGACTGTAGTTTACCAACGCTTCTATACTTGTGGACATCCTCGCACTTGTCTGTGTCTTTGTTCCTTTTGTTGCTGTTTTCGTTGTCGTCATTACCTGTATCATATTCAAGGTCACAGACAACTCTGTGACGTTGTCGTATTCATTGTCACGGTATTCGTCGAAAACGATATTATTCATGACGTCACTATCAACATCGTTGTTTGATTCATTAGCTATGTGAATGTAGTTTTCATGGTTTGTTCACATCAATACCAGATTATTTCACTCAGCCAGTAATCAAAATGAGACTAAAATGTTGTCTTGAACTATCAAAACATTGACCCTATGAGTGAAATTTATACGTACAGAAGCTGAATGTAGATTAGCTAAAGTACATACCTATTGCGTACGTAAAGAAAACGTCCCAAAACCTTAGTTATAATGATTTCACATCACAAAATAAAAGACATCTTGTATTAATTTAGTATGAAAAAGCTAATAATAAAATTATAAAATTAAAGAAATATTTGTACACCATGGGAGTTAATATATCCCTGCCCGATAAAAGGTTACAAGTCAGAGCAAAAATAAAGAGGGCGACAGACAAGAAGAAATGAAACTATATGTATACTATATATATATATATATATATATATATATATATGAATATATATATATATGAATATATATATATATATATACATATATGTATATATATACGTATATATATATATATATATACATGTACATATATGTATGTATATGTATATATATAAATATATATATATATATATACATATATGTATATATATACGTATATATATATATATATATATATATATAAATATATATATATATATGTGTGTGTTGTGTGTGTGTGTGTGTGTGTGTGTGTGTGTGTGTGTGTGTGTGTGTGTGTGTGGTGTGGTGTGTGTGTGTGTGTGTGTGTGTGTGTGTGTGTGTGTGTGTGTGTGTGTGTGTGTGTGTGTGTTAAGACACTCTGAAAGGTTGACGTAAGTGGAGTAGGAAACATAGGAGTCTTAGTCTGAGTTTATTCCTGACTAGTTTCGTAGGTGCACTTTGAAAAAGTACACCTGCGAAACTAGTCAGGAATAAACTCAGACTAAGGCTCCTGTGTTTTCTAGTTTATATATAAATATGTTTGTGTGGGTGGATCGCGTATTGGATTCGCGATCGACATCTTCCGGAATGAGGGCTCTGGGTTCATATGTGCCCCGATTTATAGGTAATAACATGACCTTACATACACACATAAATATTTTATGTATGCGTATACTGTATGTGTTCATGTGTAACCACGTGTGCGTGTCTATGTTTGTATGCGTGCGTGTGTTTGCTTGTTTATGTGTGTATGTGTGTGTGTGTGTGTGTGTGTGTGTGTGTGTGTGTGTGTGTGTGTGTGTGTGTGTGTGTGTGTGTGTGTGTGTGCGTGTATGTGTGTGTGTGTGTGTGTATTGAATCACCCCTTTACATACGTAAATGTTACCATCAAAGCCCCTGTCTTGAGACACAAGCTTACCATGCGACCATGTCTCCCCACATTATATAATGCTCGGCATCTCGTTCATCCTTTCATTCCCTAAGACGTCTGTCTATCTATTTGAGAGAATGAACGATGGAAAGGGTGAGGTAAGGCTGCGCATATCTGTTTTATTAAAAACAAGAAAGAATAACAAGGAAAATATTTTTCGTTTTTTTTCTTACTTTAAACATAATTAGAATGTGTTATGATCGTAAGAAGTTTACGGCAGGAATCAATCAACTGCTACCAAAGACATCATCTGTGCATATATGTTTTATTAAAAACAAGAAAGAATAATAAAGAAAATATTTTCCGTCTTTTTTCTTAATTTAAACATAATTAGAATATGTTATGATCGTAAGGAGTTTACGGCAGGTATCAATCAACTGCTACCAAAGACATCATCTGTGCTTTATTTGCTGTATATAGACAGAGTAATTGGCTATTGTGATCGCCATTATAGTTTAAACTAAGGTCCATTCGATTACGAACGAAGCAGGAGACTGAATCAAATAGTTTCCAGTAGCCTGAATAATAAATGAGTTTTACCTGGCAAGGAATATGTCAATAGTTTATTAATCTGAAGGAACACGAACTGGGTACTAAATGGACTATTTTTTTTTTTATTAGATTAGGTTAGGTAGCGTTATGTTAGGTTAGGCTAGGTAAGGTTAAGTTAGGTTAGGTTAGGTTAGGTTAGGTTAGGTTAGGTTAGGTTAGGTTAGGTTAGGTTAGGTTAGGTTAGGTTAGGTTAGGTTAGGTTAGGTTAGGTTAGGTTAGGTTAGGTTAGGTTAGGTTAGGTTAGGTTAGGTAGGTTAGGTAGGTTTGGCTAGGTTAGGCAGGGTTAGTTTAGTTTAGGTTTAGTGTAGTTAGGTTAGTTTTGGTTAAGTTAGGTGTAGTTAGGTTAGTTTAGGTTAGGTTAGGATAGGTTAGGTTAGATTCTACCCGTACTTTAGGAGTCCCACACGGCTTAATGAGTAGACTATAAAGACTGCTGCACGGATTCCGAGGCGCTAGTCGAGGTTAGCTCCATGTCTTTCTTACCAAAGACTTATAACAGGAGTAAATGTAATCCAGTACGCTGGCGATAACCAAACTAACACGAATGGAGTTAAGCAAATGACGTCAGTCTTATTCTTACCAAGGGTACCAGTTCGGTAAGGAATAGCAACATCTACAGAGAAAAAAATAATAATAATTGGAAATCAATGCGGAAGTCTATTCTTTCAGCTCCTTATTCAATTAGTAATTAGTTAGTGACCAATTTATTTCTAATTGACTTTGGGGTTGAGCTTGTCTGACATCAGGAGGTTTTATTTATTTGTGGATAATATCCGGTATTTAACCCGCACAGTGCCAGCGACGCATATATGCGTCGGCAAGTAGTGTATCCCGTAGTGCCAGCGACGCATATATGCGTCGGCAACTTCAAAAATTCATAACTCGAAAACTAATCAATTTGGAAACAAACTATAAACAGAGACAGATCTGCCAACTCTTCACATACATGCCCTCAGGCTAGACACCTCCCAAGTCCCCCCCCCCCCCCCGCGTGGGGTGATGCGTACTCCTGG
>NC_134817.1:44643147-44645647 GCF_046742065.1 Oratosquilla oratoria
AGAGAATCCTAAAGAATTCTATAGTTACATTAGAAATAAAAAGGTCATTTGGAATTACATTGGCCCATTATTATCTGCTGACGGTAAATTGAATATTTAAATGAAATAATGTCAAACACCTCAAAGTTAACTCCAAACTGAAACTGTGACAAGTCTAAAGTGAACTTACTCATTATGGTAAATATACCATATACCAAGGCTTTTTCCCCCTTACAAGGGGGGTAGCCAAAAAGAAAAAGGCATAAAATCATTCCCACCCATTCCATCCCTGAACACACTCCACACCCCTCCACCCCCCCTCCCATCTCAGCACCTCCTGAAAGACGGGTCATCCCTGCACCTTGTCCACTGCCCTGGGTCAGAAGCAGTGTCGCAAGACACAGTACATCCACAGCAAGGCCGCTTCATTAAATCGGCGACCCCCCTCTCCGTCCCCCCCATTGCATAAAATGAGAGGACGGGGAGAAATCCCTTCGGGCTGCGTCAAATTTTGCTCACACATACTACCTCACCCCCCCTCCACCCGCCCATTCCACCTCATGCAATCACAACATCATCCATATACAACCATTCTCCATTCACCCCTGTCTTCTGTCCTCTCCCGTCCTTCCTCAACAGACATTCCCCTCTTCCCCAAAGCCCCCTTCACCCCATCCATCCACCTCATCCTAGGACGTCCCCTCATGTTCACTCCCTCCACATCTGCCTTCCACACCTCTTTTACTAGTCTTTCTTCACTCATTCTTTCCATGTGTCCAAACCATCCTAATATTCTTTCATCAACCCTATCTCCCAGCTCCTTTTCCACCCCTGTTCTCCTCCTCACCTCCTTTTTGGTAAATATAACAAAAGAAAAAATTAAAAGGTGTATAGAAAAACTCAATGATAATAAAACACCAGAGCCTGAAAGTTGGCATCCAAGAATCTGAAAGGAAATTAAAAATTAGATTATTGTTCCTCTTGAAATGATTTTCAAGAAATTCATCATATTCGGAGATGTCCCAAAAGAATGGAACCTAGCTAACCTTACTCCCATATTCAAAAAAGGTGACAAAAAGAAACCAAATAATTACAGGCTTGTTTCAATAGTAGGAAAAGATTATGGAAACTATCATCAGAGATGCTATTGAACATCATTTAGCAAGTAACTGTTTGATAATTGATAGCCAGCATGGATTCAGACGGAAACGTTCCTGCGTGACTAACTTACTCGAATTCAACAACACAGTCATCTAGAATTATGACAAAAGAAACAATATAGATTTGATATATCTAGACTTAACAAAAGCTTTTGATACCTTCCCCAACGAAAGACTACTTACTAAATTAGCTTCACACGGAATAAGTGGTAGCCTATCAAGTTGGACTAGTAATTGGTTGAATAATCGAAAACAGAGAGTTGTTTTAAATGGAAAAACTTCTAGAAGGAAAAAAGTTACGAGTGGAGTTCCTCAGGGTTCCGTTCTTGAGCCACTTCTATTCATAGTATATATAAATGATATAGACCACGGACTAAAATCTATTGTCTCCAAATTTGCTGATGATACAAAACTGCGGAATGACAAATGATCACTTAAACCAATTAGATATTCAAGAGATTTCGATAAACTACAACAATAGTCTGAAAAGTGGCTAATAAGATTTAACACAAGTAAATGCAAGGTAATGCACACAGGTAAAAATAACAATAGGTACGATTACAAGTTATTTGGAAATTCATTAACAAAAGTGGATAGTGAAAAGGATCTCGGCGTAATTATCAGTAACGCTCTCAAATCATCTAAGCAGTGTATTTCAGCCTCTGAAAAAGCAAATAAGATTCCAGGACTGATTGCGTGATCTTTTGAATTCAAAAGTCTATCACTCATTAACAAGCTATATTAATCGTTAGTTTGTCCATATTTGGAATGTGCTGTTTCCATATGGTCACCGAATCTTATTAAAGACATTGACATATTGAAAAAAGTATAACGGTGAGCCACAAACCTGATTCCAAGTATTAAAAATAAATCATACGTATATTGTTAAAAACATATGAATCTTTTGATTTCCTAAAAATGCGTAGACTTAGAAGGGACCTGATAGAGGTCTTTAAGATTATAAAGAGAGTTGGCAACATCAAAATTGACAACATTTTCACACTGAATAAGAATCAGACAAAAAATAATGGTCTCAAACTGTCAGGAAATAGATTTAATTTGGAAGAGTGTAGAAACAACCTCTACAGTGCAATGTAATTCAGTTCGAAGTATGTAGGGGATGGAATGGGTGGGAGTGGTTTCTATGCCTTTGTTTGTTGGCTACCTCCCGCGTAAGAAAAAAAAAACAACAACTTTGATATATGCATCTATATATATATATATATATATATATATATGTATATATATATATACATATATATATGTATATATATACATATATATACATATATATACATATATATATATATATATATATATATATTCTGTTAAAAACGACAACAAAAGAATTTTTAATTAGC
>NC_134817.1:44650647-44653147 GCF_046742065.1 Oratosquilla oratoria
GGGGGAAAAAGAATCTTGTTTGATTTATTCTACACCCCCCACGTCTCTCTCTCTCTCTCTCTCTCTCTCTCTCTCTCTCTCTCTCTCTCTCTCTCTCTCTCTCTCTCTCTCTCTCTCTCTCTCTCTCTCTCTCTCTCTCTCTCTCTCTCTCTCTCTCTCTCTCTCTCTCTCTCTCTCTCTCTCTCTCTCTCTCTCTCTCTCTCTCCCTCTCTCTCTCTCTCTCTCTCTCTCTCTCTCTCTCTCTCTCTCTCTCTCTCTCTCTCTCTCTCTCTCTCTCTCTCTCTCTCTCTCTCTCTCTCTCTCTCTCTCTCTCTCTCTCTCTCTCTCTCTCTCTCTCTCTCTCTCTCTCTCTCTGCTTCTTTCCTTCTTTTTCTATATATCTTATAATATTAATTATTTCTTAATAATTGTTCTTTTCCCTTTTTCTTCTCTTGTTGTTTTATAATATATTATAGCTATTTTACTTCCATAAGTGATAATTTTTTTGTAAAACCTTCATGACTTTTGTGTTTCTTAAGTAATACATTTTTGTCTATTTGTTTTTATATTGATTTCATTCTTTATCGATTTTTTATTTCTTTATTTATATGACTTTTTCATTCTCTATCTTCTATTTATGTCTACGGATCGTATTTTTTTCTTCCTATTCATTTTTTTTTGTCAACCTATTCTTTCTCTTCCTCTTTCTTTATTTTGATATTGCCTTTATTTTCTTCGTTAACATTTCCCTAATTCCCTTTTCTTTCGCCACCTTCCCTTATCTTATTTTTTTTTTTAGAAATTCTGCTCACACAAACTCATGTTTCTTGATTGTATCAAGATGTCCATTTTTTTTCTCTTTCTCTTTTTTTTTTTTTTTTTACTTCCTGCCTTTCTTCTTTTATTTTCATTTTTCTTCCACTTTCTTTCTCTCCGTTCCTTCTTTTCTTAATCTATTTTCTCTTTTTTTTTAATTTTTCGTCCTTTCTTCCTTCTTTTCTTTTATTTTTAATCCTTCCATCCCTCCTTTCTTCTTTTTTTTCCTTCATTCCTTCTGTCTTTCTTATTCTTCCGTTCATCTTTCCTTTCCTCCTTCTTTCCCTCCTTCTGTTCTTTCTTCTTTCCATCCCTCCTTCCTTCTTTTTTTTCCTTCATTCCTTCTGTCTTTCTTATTCTTCCGTTCATCTTTCCTTTCCTCCTACTTTCCCTCCTTCTGTTCTTTCTTCTTTCCTCCCTCCTTCCTTCTCTCCCTCTCCTATTTCTCCACCTTACACTTATTAATCTTCCTTTTCTATTTCTCTTCCTTCTTTAACCTCTCCTTCTCCTCCTCTTGCTTTTTCCTCTCCTTCCTTTCTACCTCTCTGTAAATTTAACCGCATCGTCCCATTCATATAATCTTCCTCCTCTTCTTCGTCTTCTTCATCGTCCTCCTCCTCTTCCTCCTCCTCCTTCTTTTTCTCCTCCTTTTCCTCCTCTTTTCCTCCTCCTCCTCTTCCTCCTCCTCACCCTACTCCCTCTTCTTGTGTTTTATATCTTCTCGTCCTTTTATATGAGTTATTATATATAACTAAAATCTAATATACTGAACTGTTATCATAAAGGCACATATCGTGTCCTAGCTCAAACAATAAGGAAAAATATTAAATATTATAAAGATAAGAAAAGGATATCCCTGTTCTGAACAGATGTATGTGAAAAGTTGACGTTTTTCTATATTTTAACTAGTCAATGGATTTCTATTTTTCCAATTAGAAGAAAGACATCTGGTGTTTATAAAACCAACATAAAAAAGCTGGGTATAATGATCGAAAGGATTAGGTTTAACTATGATGGGTTCCTGGCAGTTAATCAGTTGTTGTATTATTCCTCTCCCACTCATTATCATATTGTATCTTTGACAAACATCTTGTTCAATCTAATCTCTAATCTCTTGTTCACTCTAGTATATCTTGATGAAGACTTTCTTTCCAAATATTCATTTGTAGTCTTCAATTCCGTCGATCTACATCTCTCTCTCTCTCTCTCTCTCTCTCTCTCTCTCTCTCTCTCTCTCTCTCTCTCTCTCTCTCTCTCTCTCTCTCTCTCTCTCTCTCTCTCTCTCTCTCTCTCTCTCTCTCTCTCTCTCTCTCATATCATCTTATATTCCATCAAAATTTTCAACCTGACGACTGGGAAAATATTTGTTTTCTAATAAGAAGAAGTAGTTCAGGAGAATATACCAAGAAGCACTTGGACTGTTGAGGCACGTAACAGTCACTGCTGAGAATCGGGGACTAGTGTCGGACTCGAACCCGTGACTAAGAATACACGAGAACAGATTGTAGTATCCTTTAATGCCTTTCCACGTCCATTTTTATTACTCTACTATATTACCTCGTTATTCTGTTTTATTTCATTTTTATTACTTTCCTTCTTGCTATATCGCGTGCTGTGTACCTGTTCCACACACCAGACATCTTTTGTTTCGCCTTCTACAAAATAGGTTAATAGAAAGATAAGGAAAATTAATAAATATCTAAAT
>NC_134817.1:44668147-44675647 GCF_046742065.1 Oratosquilla oratoria
TTGGATTCAAATTGGCTACCACGGTCGGATGTGAGGCTGAGTGGTGTACCGTATCTTGAAATCCAGGTGGTTATAAAAGCTTTGGCTACTGTGTCTGTGCTTATGTCAGTAAGCGGGATTGCTTCGGGCCAGCGTGTAAAACGGTCTACACAAGTAAGAATATACCTGAAGCTGTCGGAGAAGGGAAGCGGTCCGACGATGTCGATGTGGACGTGCTCGAGTCGAGTGGAGACTGGGTGGAAGGTACCTGGAGGGGAGATGGTGTGGCGTGTGACCTTGGAAGCTTGGCATTTGACGCAGGTGCGGGTCCAATGTCGAACGTCTTTGGCGATTCCACTCCAGATGAAGCGTGATGACATCATGTGCTGCGAAGCTCGAATACCTGGGTGGGAAAGGTCATGTAAATGGCGGAACAAGGGATACCTGTGGTTCTCGGGCAAGTAAGGACGGATGGTGTCCGTGGATACATCGGCGTAAAGCTGAGTGTTGGTTCCAGGGAGCTGTACCTTCTTCATCTGCAACGCGGGGTTTTCCATCAATCGCTGCAGCTCGGTATCACTAGCTTGGTCTGCAGCGATGGCGGCGTAGTCGATGAGAGAGGTAGAGACTGTAGATATGTTGCGCGAGAGTGTGTCGGCAGGACAGTTATCTTCACCTCGAACATAACGAATATCTGTGGTGAATTGGGAGATGAAATCTATGTGTCGTAGTTGTCTAGGGGAGTATGTTGTTTTGTTATGGATGAATGTTGTTGTGATTGGTTTGTGGTCGGTGTATATGTGGAATTGTCGCCCTTCAATGAAATACCTGAACCTGTTGACAGCCTTGTAGATGGCTAGGAGTTCCTTGTCGAAGGCGCTGTATTTCTTCTCGGCATTGTTGAGCTTCTTTGAGAAGAAGGCGATGGGTTTCCAGGCGTCGTTGATGTATTGTTGCAGAACTGCGCCGACACCTGTGTCTGAAGCATCTGTCGAGATGGAAGTGATGGCATGAGGGTTAGGGAAACTAAGGGCGGCAGCATTCCCGAATGCTTCTTTAGCTGCCATGAAAGCTGCATCAGTTTCGGCGTCCTAGTTGAGTACGATGGAACGTCCCCTCTTGCATGGCTTGATCATGGAGTAGAGCGGTTGGAGCAGTTGAGCGCAGTCTGGAATGAAACGATTATAGAAGTTTAACATACCAAGGAATTGCTTGAGTTGGTGCTGTGTTGTAGGTTTCGGGAAACTCTGGATGGCGTCGCAGCGGGATGAGACAGGGGTGACGCCTGAAGGTGTGACAGTGTGTCCTAGAAAGTTGATGGATGGAACACCGAACTCAGATTTCTCGAGGTTGATGTGGATGCCGTAGTCTTGTAGTCGGGTAAAGACTTGCTTCAGATGGTCTTGGTGCGTGGCTTCGTCAGGACTGGCGATGAGCACATCGTCGATGTAGGTGAAGCAAAAAGGCAGGCCTCGTAGGACTTCATCCATGAATCTCTGGAAAGTTTGGATAGAGTTCTTGAGGCCGAAGGGCATTCGAACGTATTCGAACAAGCCAAAAGGTGTTGTGACAGCTGTTTTGGGGATGTCCGGCGGGTTGACTGGAATATGATGGAAGGCTTTTACAAGATCGATCCGGGAGTATAGGCGAGTTCCTGCAAGGTTTGAGGAAAACTCCTGTATGTTGGGAACTGGGTACCTATCCATCACAGTTCGCGAGTTGAGGGCGCGGTAGTCACCGCATGGCCTGATGTCGCCGTTGCTTTTGGGGACGATGTGGAGAGCTGACGACCAGTTGCTTGAACTTGGACGAATGATACCTTGACGCATGAGGGCTTCCAGTTCTGCCTTGGCTAGTTTGAGGCGTTCCGGAGCCAGACGACGGGCTTTGGCGTAGACTGGAGGTCCCGTAGTCTCTATGTGGTGCACTACGTGGTGTTTCACAGTCGTGGTCGTGGAGTAAGGTTGTGTCAAGGCAGGAAAGTTCCTGAGGAGAGAAGCAAACTTGTTATCGGCACTGATGGTTGAAAGCTGGCTACTTACTCAGGTTGTTCGCCTGGCGTTGGATGATATCGTTGTAAGGGGGTCGTGGAGCTTGCGATTTTTAATATCGATCAGGAGATCGAAGTGGGTAAAAAAATCGGCGCCAAGGATTGGTTGGGAAACTGCTGCAACGTAAAAGGTCCACTCAAAGGATCGGCGAAGGTTGAGTTCTAGCTGAAGGGTCTTCCTCTTGAAAACGGGTATCTTGGTGCCGTTGGCTGCGTAGAGGTAAGACATCGGCGGCAGTGATTGCTGGGTTGCTGTGGCAGGCAGGACACTGACTTCAGCTCCGGTATCGATGAGGTATGTGGTGTTGGAGAGTGGATCAAATACGAAGAAGAGTTTCGATGTATGTTGGCGAACGCTGTGCGCCGTTAGCGTTCGCCCATCTTGTTTAACGGTGCCGGTGAGAAGGTGCACGGCTGTGTATATTTCCTCGCATCTTGTCCAAAGCGATGATGGTAGAAGCAGACGCCTGATGTTTGCTTGGGTCTTCCTCTGGATGTAGACCTGGAGCGTTTGCGGTATATCTTGGCGACGGGGGTCGTTGTTGAAGATTGGCAACCTGCTCTTGGAGGGCGCTAACCTGGAGGGTGAGTTTGGAGACTAGCTCGGTTAACGCCTGAGTTGCGGACTGGTCGGCGAGGTTAGCGATGGTAGGGCGCGCAACCGGTACCGAAGCCATGAAGTCATCAGCGAGCGTGGCTAGCTCGTCGAGCGAGAGCTTGTTCTTGGCGCTGAAGAGGTTGCCTTGGATGGTTGTTGGTAGGCGCTGGTAGAATAGGTGGCGCAAGATGGAGTTGTCGAATGTTGCGTATTTGTCTCCGAGCAATCGCTTCATGCGTCGCAGCAAGTCGGATGGTTTCTCATTTCCAAGTTCTTCTTTCGAGAGGAGCTCCTGCAGGTGTGTAGCTTCGGAAGACTCAAGGCGGTCCAGAACGGCTTTCTTCAGATCCTCGTATGGGGTACCGGATGTAGGTGCCTTGGAGATGGTGTCTGAAACTTGGAGGAGTACGTCAGATGGTAAGAGGCCACAAGCATGTGAAAACTTCGTCAGGCTGGTGGTAATGCGGTTTGCCTTAAAGTTACACTCGAGGATTGTGAACCATATTGTTGGGTCGCGGTTGGAAAAAGGGGGTGCGCGGAATGCACTTACTTCCTGTTGTTGATCGTCCGTCATGCTTACGTGATTAGTATGCAGCGATTTTCGTGGGCAGCTGGGTTGGTCAGAGCAGTTCGGGTTGGCGGGGCTGGGCAGGCTGGGTCAATGGGCAGGACAACCCGGGACGGCGGGGCTGGGCTCGTCGTGGCGGGACTGGGCACGGCAGGGCGGCGGGCGGGGCTGGGCACGCTGGTGCGGCAGGCAGGCCGGGGCGGTGGTACTGGGCTGGGCAGCCAAGCCGGGACGGCGGGGCGGGGCTGGGCACGCTGGTGCGGCGTGCAGGCCGGAGCGGTAGAGCTGGGCAGGCCGGGCGGGTGGAGCCGGGCTGGACGAGCAGGCTGGGCGGCAGGGGCGGCAAGAGGCCAGGGCAGGCGGCTTGAGCGGCGAAAGTCCACGGCTGGCGGGAAGGGGCGGCGAAAGTCCAGGGCAGGTGGCAGGGGCGTCGAGAGTCCACGGCTGGCGGTTAGGGCGGCGGAAGTCCAGGGCAGGTGGTCGGTCACTCCAGGGTTACCAATTGTAGTGCTTACTACAATTGTCCTTGGTGGAAGGAGCTAGGATATTTAAAGTCAATCCCATGACTGATCTGTTTATTGAAAATGGCGATGATACTTTGTACGAAAATGTTGGCGAAATTCTGGATTCCTTACGTTAAGTATACAATAATTTTAGATATTTTTAAAAGACATAAATATCCTCTTTACAGCATGTAGAGGGATACGTTTTATTTTATTTACAAGACAAATAAAGCTGATATAATGAATATTATTATTTATATTAAATATAATTGATTGAATGCATGTTCTAAGGGGTGACTATAGTTTATCCCGTACTCGGCGATCACGAGTCCTGAAGGGGTAATTTCACGTGTTGGCTACAGAACACTACAAGGGAGCACAGTTATTAATATGCTTACAAAGAGAATATTTGTTCTTATTTATGATTATAAGTACCCTGTAATGTGTCTCATATATATATTAATATCATTTCTATTTTACAGGTAAGACACCATACGTTCCCTACGTTGAAGAACATATGACTTAAACCCGTATGTATGAACTTCCCATTCTTTATTTCGCTTACTTCATGTGTAATCGCATATACGAATATGAACACACACACACATTTCTTACCTTCTCACCTTTCTCCCCCATATCCCTGTAGGCCGTTAGGCCTGTCGGCAATCCTCCTCTAGTTTTCTCGGTCACACGCACATACTATATGTAATCTATATATATATATATATATATATATATATATATATATATATATATATATATATATATGTATGTATATGTATATATGTATATATATATTTATATATATATATATATGTATATATATGTTATATTATATATACATATAAATATATATATATACATATATTTATATACTGTATATATCTATATATATATACATATGTACATATATATATATATATATATACATATATATGTGTATACATACATACATACATACATATATATATATATATATATATATATATATATATATATATACATATATATATATATATATATATATGTGTGTGTGTGTGTGTGTGTGTGTGTGTGTGTGTGTGTGTGTGTGTGTGTGTGTGTGTGTGTGTGTGTGTGTGTGTGTGTGTGAGTGTGTGTGTGTGTGTGTGTGTGTGTGTGTGTGTGTGTGTGTGTGTGTGTGTGTGTGTGTGTGTGTGTGTGTGTGTGTGTGTGTGTGTGTGTGTGTGTGTGTGTGTGTGTGTGTGTGTGTGTGTGTGTGTGTGTAAAATTCCTTGGAAAATAAAATGACAGGTGAAAGAGCGTTTTTGTCTATTTAAGACGAAAATAGACGAAAACGTTCGGTCACCTTTCATTTTATTTTCCAAGTGGTTTTATTACGCACACACACACACACACACACACACACACACACACACACACACACACACACACACACACACACACACACACACACACACACACACACACACACACACACACACACACACACACACACACACACACACACACACACACACACACACACACACACACACACACACACACACACACACACACACACACACACATATATATATATATATATATATATATATATATATATATATATATATATATATAAATCTCTCTCTCCTTCTATCGCTCGCAGGCTCTCTTTCTCTTTCTTTCCTCTCTCCTTTATCTCTCCCTCTCTTTCTCTCTCTTTCTATCTCCTTCTCTTTCCTTTAATAAACACATGACACTTTTACTGTGGCTCTGGATATATGCAAGGATTTCGTCTGATATCATGTCTATTAATTAGTTGGAAGGTCGAAGACAAAGCTGTATATCCATTCGTGTGGAATAATGTATATTTTGTCATAAATCTCATGTGTCTGGTTATATTGATTTTGTTGTTTTTCCTCTGTATATTTCTAGTTTGTGCTCATGCATTGGTAAATCTAGAGATTGTGCATGTATGTTGTGTAATTACACTGTTCTCTAGGTTTTGAGTATTTAAGCTGGGAACAATGGGTTACATAAAATATAATGAATTTAATAGTTAGTCTTTTAGACTGCGTTGATGTTGTATAAAGATAAATAGAATTCTTTACATTTTTGAAAATGTATATCAGCCTTGCTCTGAAATGTACATGATGAATAAAACAGAGATGTCATTCTACTCCTATGCATGCTTTTTTTTTCTTTGTCTTTTTTTTTTCTTCTACTTTTCCTAACTAATTTTGTATGATATATTTTTCCTGTCAATTTGCATTACCTTGTAATTCATTCTCCCATAATGTTTTCATCTCAATTTTCTTTATTCAGTATTCTTTAAATATCTTTACAATATTTGGTTTATATTATTCAATATTATTTTGATATTCTGTTTTATTAAATGTTTATATTCTATTCTATATTCTTTAACCATACTTTGATTTATTTGATTTAATTTTTATTTGTTGTGTTTTATCTATTTTATTGTATTTATTTGTTCAATTACTCTGCATCATTTTCTTCTGATTTCAAATTACATTTTCATAATTGGCTTTTAATATGGGGGTTTTAACGTATTCATGATTCAAATCAGCTTTGACTCTTAGCCTTTCGCTGACTTATGAAGTGTTCATGTCAGTAAAAGTTTTTTTTTTTTATCTTTGAGTTTTTCCAATTGCAACCTTATCACGGTAATTGTTATATTGTTCTAGAATTATAATAATAGTAGTAAAAGCTATACTAATATTAACAATATTGATTATAATAATAATATTAACAGTAATTATAATCAAACGTGACTCAGATCAAAATCCTTTATCATTCCATGTTGGAAATGGTAGAACTTACAGAGTTAAAACTCCTACGATGCCTCTTAAATTCTTAATAAACGTAACACATTTATTTTTACCCAAACTTGAAAAAAATTTACTAACACCTCTCTCAAATATGCGCGACTCTAGTGAGTTCGTTTGAGTATAAATGATTTTAAGATCTCCAAATGTCGAATCCCATTTCCATCATACACTGAGAAACTGAACGATGAACTATGATAGATTGAACGTAGACAAATGTGAGCCATATTGTTGAATTGCCCTTAGGAAAGTCTAGAATATTTTAGGTCAGGTCATCTTCTAGTACTAGTACGCAAAGTATATATAGAAATAAATAGATAAATTAAATAAGTAAATAAATAATAATAAAAAATATATAATTTAGTTGGATTTCTGTTCCCTCTTCTTTCGCCTTACTTATGCATTTCATTTGCATATATTCCAAAGACTTTTTTCATCACATAATATTGAGATTTAATGTGATTTTCGGTGCTCCAGGCCTGAGAACTATTTTTGCAATGTGATTTATTCCTAGGTATTATGTTCATTTCTGTTCACTCACGCGCACACTTATATGTACATATGTTTGCATACATATCACACACACACACACACACACACACACACACACACACACACACACACACACACACACACACACACACACACACACACACACACACACACACACACACACACACACACACACACACACACACACACACACACATACATTCATACACAATCACACAGATAAGTGCGTGAGAGGACCATACAGATTCTAAAGTAAAATAGGTTATAATTACTGTCAAAAGTAATCAAGAAACATATTCTGTGTGTATTCCAGATTCTCCCTCGCCCTTCATGCATTTGCTTTCATCTGCCTTTTTGTATTGTTATCACATATTTTTCTGTTCTTCTTCCTTTTATTTCGTCCCCTACCTCCTTACTTCCCGGTATCTTCTTCATCCCTTATCTAGCCTAAATGAACACCTCCTCCTCCTCCTCCTCCT
>NC_134817.1:44713147-44730647 GCF_046742065.1 Oratosquilla oratoria
TTGTGCAATCTTTCTCTCGACGAATGCTTATGATGAAAATAGCTAACCCCCCGAGCTATCACCGTTATAGGGGGGGGTCTAAGAAAACACATCAGACAATAACACTGTGTAAACATCACAAAGAAAGATCTCAAGGAGAACACACACACACACACACAAAAAAAAGATTTACCTGTCATAGATTCACCATACTCGAAGTTTTGCTCATCAAGAAACTAATCCTAAGCACTACCATTAACATTCAGGCCAAAGACCTTCAAGCTCTACCATGTATCAAGCAATCCACTAGCAATTAGAATGGAAATGTGAGATTTCCTAGTTTAAGAGTAGAGCTGGCTTCTAAAATTATTCAATCATAAGCTGAATGAAGCGCTAACCTACCCCAATATGAGCGCTGTTGTGACCTCTCCCACTATAAGTCAATTGTTAACCTATCCTAATATCCACTTCTCCAGTTATAAGTACCTTCTAAACAACTGACTATTGTTATCAGCATTGTCCCAATCCCTTGACTTGAAGTTTCCAGAAATTAAGTTTATTAACAACATAAATTGTCGTCTGTATATATCATATTTATAATCATTATTCGTATATTTGCGTTTGTGCGTGAATGCGTTTGAGTTATAAGTACGTTTCTGTCGTTTAGTTCTTAACTATAATGCAGATTTCCTTGCTCTTTTAGATATCGATCGTGGTGCATTCAATCTTTTATATGTTCTTGAGGAGATTATCTTATGTTCTTTGGCAGTTATGAATCTTAAACTCTTCCCTCATAAAGGGGTGCTATGAGGGTAAATATTTAACAGGCTGTTAGTATTGTGAATCAAAGGAAAAGAACCTTAAGTACGGAAAATGTCACATGATCATCGTAACGGACTAGTGCATATTTTAGTTCAATCCCAATGAACTGGAACAACTAGCAGACCTATCTGGTTAACCAAGAGTTCCCCGACGCACAAGCCGTAGGTTAGTTTACCATTTTCATTCTGTCCCATTCCTCACAGACTCATATAACATTTTTTGTTTCAGCAATTTTCTTTGGTCAGTATTCTTTGTTTCATCAACGACATCACTGTGGAATACCTCAAGATTTTGTCTTCAGGGCTCCATCCGTTTATTTAGAATTTATCATAGTGTCCTCCATCTTGTACATGAAGGTAGGTATTACTCTTATTTTTTTCTATTGTAGACAAATCATCGTTTAACTCTGACTTTCTTAGTAATGCTAAGAGTAGGGAAAAAATAAGGAGCCTACTTCAGGAGGAATTTAGATGCGAATCACCTTGTGTGTTGGACCAACTAGAGAAAGTTGCATTTCCAGGTAACGGTTAAGGATCAAACTCGGGTCATAATTAACTTATGAAATGCCCCCAGGAACCCCAAAATCTAAAAATAGTGAGGTTAGAATAACATTTCTGAGGAGCACCATGTCAGGCTCTCTTTTTTTTTCTGAAACAACATCTCAATACTTTTCTTTCTCTATGTTCTTCTATTCCTTCCTACTCGGATTTCTTATGACAGTGTGAGTTTTCTTTATCGATTTTATTTTTTTCATGCGGAAACTCTACTCCCTGAACTCCCAGAGCGTTCATCCAGATTTCATCGCAGTTGTGACAGTTACCAGTAACAACTCCAACAATTTTGTTCTCTCATATTTCTTTCATTTTTATATTCTGATGATGGTGCTGTCGTTCTTTCTGTTGTACATGAAATATAATATTCACTAAAATACAAACATCGGGGCAGGAACACACTAACGCACGCCGCACAATATACGTGCACTTGGGGAGAAAAAATGGGCTGACAATTCAAACTCAGAAAAGGAAAGTTTTGTGCAACAAGTTGGATAGATTTTGTATATATGTACTTGAAAAAGTCCTTCGACAATGTGACGCAAAATACTTATATGGAAACTAGAAATTATTGGTGGACTTAAAAAGAGCATAATGAAATTGATAAAGACTCTCGTGAAAGATAGGTACATGCAAAGGTAGTGAAAGAATGAAATGCCGAAGTTAGGAATGTGACTAGTGGAGTTCCTCAGAGCTCTGAACTGGTACCAGTATTTTTATACATATTATTGGTATGGTGAATGAAATAGCCATTAATGCAAATTTGTTTGCGGATGATGACAAGCTCATGAAAAGACGCAAAAGTAAAGAAGATTGTAAAATTGTACAAAAAAGTCAGGAATAGAAAGAGAAATTCAGTGTTAAGATGTGCAAAACCTTAGAAATGGCTCAAAACACAAATACGACCATCATGGAGCTCTAGAAAGGGATATGAGGTAATCACAAAGGCAGAGGGAAAGGATTATGAATCTATATTATGAATGATCTTTCGCCAAAAAATAGTATAAACATAACAACAGGAGAAGCGTACAAACTGCTAATAAGCTTAAGAACCTCGTTTCATAATATTGCTTAGTATGCGATGGAAAATATATTAAGAATGTAATTCACATCAAATTAGACTATGCAGCGATATATGATCACATGAAAAGAAAACATATGAGAAAAAAGAGAGAATGCAAAGATCGGCAGCCAGAATGATAACCGTCCTAGTTGAAAAGATATGTAAAAAGAGACTGGGATTACCTACATTGGAGGATCGAAGAGTGAGAGTTGATACGATGATAGCCTTCAGAATAAATAAACAAAAGAAATGGCAGAGAGGATCTCTTAGTATAAGGTAAGAACATCAAGAAACCAGGAAAAATATAAGGATGATACAGTGCTTGAAATATTTTAGGAAGCACATCTTTTCACATAGATACGTACATTTGAGAAATAAGTTACCAAAAGAAATAATATATGAATAAGTTCAAAGCAAAATTTTTTAAATTCAGATACAGAGACGTATCTCCTACAACGTATAATAAGATTAGGCGAAAACACACTTACATATGCAATAACAGGCGCGCATTCTCTCTCTCTCTCTCTCTCTCTCTCTCTCTCTCTCTCACACACACACACACACACACACACACACACACACACACACACACACACACACACACACACACACACACACACACACACACACACACACACACACACACACACACACACACACACACACACACACACACACACACACACACACACACACACACACACACACACACACACACACACACACACACACACACACACACACACACACACACACACACACACATCTCGTGACGCAGTGGTTACAGTTCCCGGCTGCCACTACGGTGGTCAGGGTTCAAATTCCACCCAGGGCTGAAATAACTTCAATATCACTGCGCTATGAGTTGTTACTCCAACTTTCATGGGTGGAGAGTTTGTGGGGGGGGTGCGTGTAAGGTCACAGCATTACCCATAGATTGGTTATATATGAGCTCTAACCTCTCTTCCGGGAGGAAAATATTTGTCGATCACGAGTCCACGACGTGATCCAAGACCATGGTGAATCACACACATGCATACACACACAAGAATGCACGCATACACACAAACATCCACAACACATACACGAACGCACGAATATACATATATACCTATATGTACACAAACGATTGAGTGCACATGCCATCTTTTTCTAAAAACAGTGAGAATGAATGTTTCTAAAAATCCTACTCATCTATGTTGTAGATAAACAACACATTTGGCGTCTAATTTCAGAATTGTTTGCTTACTGTGTTGGAAATATGTTTGTTAATTAGCATTGACTATAACCATGTAAAATCAAGTTTTTATGTAGTCGTATTTCATAAAATAAAGATGTATAAATCATTATGCGTTAAGTTTTTACTGTGTCCAATTTTTTAAACAAGTTATGGGTATAAATTTTAAGGACAGACAAGAGAATGATGATGAATCAGTTGATCATTATTAAAACCTTGTTAGCCTCGCAGCTGAATAAAATAGCCTGGCGGCAGCTAGAATAAAAAGATAAGAATAATTGGTTTCAGCAGCCAACCAGAACCAGCCACA
Organism: Oratosquilla oratoria; assembly: GCF_046742065.1. Classification (NCBI taxonomy): domain Eukaryota; kingdom Metazoa; phylum Arthropoda; class Malacostraca; order Stomatopoda; family Squillidae; genus Oratosquilla; species Oratosquilla oratoria. Next base: position 44,717,110 of record NC_134817.1, read on the forward strand.
GTAGATTCAAGATGTATTTGCATGATTTTGAATAAGATCCTTATAAGTTTTGGACATAAATTATATGCTTAAACCTATATGCAACAGAAATTATTGGAACAGTTGTACACTCGAGAATCAATTAATCAACCAACCAATTAGTAATTCGAAGTACACTATTGAACAACGTCTTCTGCCGATCTCTTTAATGAGTCGCATAAACGCACCGTCTTCTGCAACGTCTCTCCAACGTTAGTCTGGTCCTCCTCTCCCACGTTCCCGATTCCTGGCTCATACGTATTCCATCTGTCATCCTTCTTTCTGGCTTTCTTCCTTTTCCAGTGCCTTTTCCGTTCCTTTATCGCCACCACAATATACTTCATCCCAGTCAGTTCCTCACCCAACTTACCCTTTTCCTGTCTTTTAGTGTTATTCACACTATGAATATCTCTGAATGCCTTAAATTTGTTTCTATCGCATGTGTTAGCTTTTATGTTTACTATACGTGGATCATAGCCGGCATTATAAAATCATCTCTATTTCTATTATTTCATATCAACTGTTGTCTCGCTAAAACTAGTCTGCTCTGAACCTGTTTAATGTTCTTACTATTTAGGACAGTTCCCCCGTCCATGATCTGTAGTTCTCTTCTTATTCTTTGTTCTCTGCATTATATTGACAACTCTGTGTAGTTCACCTCTTTACCTCATCTATCCTAGTTTTATCTGTTTTAGTTTTTTGTATATATCGTTACTTTACGGAAATGTTTTCTTCTTTCTGCATATTCCATGTCTTCTCTTCCGACTCTTTAATAGTATTCAATAAATTGTGATTCATAACCACGATACTGTCCTCGTCACTTCTTAGACGTTCATATCTGTTTCTAATTTTTATCTGAAATAATGTCATGTTATTTTTGTATAGTTTCTACTCTTCTTAAAGATTATATAATATATTTTTGCCTTGAAATTAAATTCATCTTTGAAACCCACCATTCTATGGTCAGTACCAACAATGTATTCGTTTCCAATGATAACACTCCTAACAACATTCTCTCCATCTCCCAATAATAATCTTATTACGTTCTTTGTCCTTCTATTTGATTTACCTCAAACCCACATACGACTTTCACAGAGACAGAGAGGAGTGATGGGTAAGGATAGGGGCCAACCTTTCTACTTTGAGTAATTTACTACTGCAGTCGTTTTTACTCGGGACCAGGGAAATTCGAGCCATTACTCTACGTCTCGTCAATCGCTATCTTACTACTCTTTGACCACTCAGCGTGATTGAAAGACACCTAGGGTGGAGATCTGTAGTCTCCTTTAATATTTACCTTTACCATACTCATGTTAGGCGTCGCCACCTGTCAGTATCTTGTTAGGCGTCACCACCTGTCAGTATTAGAGACCGCCAACTTTCCCTGTCGTCAAAGATCCGGTTTTAACGTAGTCTGCTGCCGCGTCTCCTTTAATATTACATGTAAAAACACATAATAATAGTAATATAATAATATAATAATAATAGTAATATAATTGAAACTGATAAAATCAGAAAATGATAACGATAATAAAAAAGATACTAATATTGAAGACGAAGAGTCAAGACGTAGCTTCTGCAAGTCTCCTCGAACTTGTCTTAGGAGGAAGACTGGTAAATAGAGACCATACGATATGAAAAATAAGACTCACTATGAAAAACGGGTGGTAGAGGTCTCTACATATTGACTTACAGAAAATTTATCAGGATTTATATTTTAAGGGAATAAAGGCAATTGGGGGTGGGAGGTTTATTTACCTTATTTCTAGCAAGGGTTACCATATAAGCTGGAAAGACTGTGAATAAAGAAGGTCTCTCACTCTCTTTCTCTCTCTCTCTCTCTCTCTCTCTCTCTCTCTCTCTCTCTCTCTCTCTCTCTCTCTCTCTCTCTCTCTCTTTCTTTCTTTCTCGCTTGCCTACAACGAGGGCATTATCACGATGGATTAAAGATCTAAGAACAAGGAGAATTTTTTTTTTTTTGTGAAATGGCTATCAGGAGACATTAAGAGGTTATGAGTCTACTTATGACTTAATAACAGATTCTGTAGATAAAAAGTGACAGATTTTTATTCTGGGGAAAGGAAAAAATTTCTATTACATCTCACCGTCTGCCAAAGACCCGTCACTCTTCTCTTTTATAGTTTCTCCTCCAGAGAAATAGTACGTTATTGTTCCATTCACGATTTTCGCGAGAAAGTTTTCTCTCTCGCCCTCGGTAGCTGACTGTTTGCGATAGAGAAATTGTAGCTGTTATTTTCACTACATTTAAAAAGATATATGTATTTTCTTCTATCTCAAACCAGGTAACAATAGAGGAGAGTTCTCTCTTGTTTCCGACAATTGTTGATGAAATATCAATACGTCCTCGTCTGTTTCGTCGTTTTAGTTCGTCAATTAATACAAACACACTCTCTGTTGTGTCTCTTTTCTTATTCTTCTCCTCCTCCTTCTTTTTTCTTCTTTTTCTTCATTCTTCTTTTTTCATATACATACATACATACGTATATATATATATATATATATATATATATATATATATATTTATATATATATATATATATATATATATATATATATATATATATCTGGAGCACAGGTTTTCTCTAAGGCAATTGGTGGTGTCAATAGTTGTTCAATACTATCACAATGCAAAAATATACCAGTTGGCATACACTGCGTATATTCTTTTGATAGTCATGAATGACTACTTCCAGTCCCTCTCAGTTACTAATAGTTGCTAATGCAGTTCATTTTAATCATACATATATGTATATGTATATATATATATATATATACATATATATATACACACATATATATATATACATATATACATATGTATATATGTATATATATGCATATATATATATATATATATATATATATATATATATATATATGTATATGGATTTGAATTTAACGAATATCATTAGTGAATCGGCAGAGAAAGTAGAAAGTACTAAAAGTGTTAGAGAAAACAAATACTCCAAAGTTACAATTGATCTCATTCAACGAAGTAACATGCAGATCAAAAGCAGGAAAGACGAAATAGAAAGAGTAGAACTAAACAAGCTTAACAACAAAAAGTAGAGATCAGAGAAAAGAAAGAGAAACATGAATAAAATAAATGAAACTATTCGAAAAGGTAAAATTATTAAAGAGACCGAGCGTAAACATGCTTTAGGAAAACAGCAAATGATATGTTTGAAAGATAGAAATGGAGAGATCATTAAGTTCAGAGACAAAGTGGTAAAGAGTAGAAAGATATCAGGAGCTTAATTCGTCAAAGACCGTAGTTAAGTCAATAAATCCATCTGTAGACGTTAGTAGTGTACCAGAGATTACAAAGGAAGAAATGAAATTTGCTCTATAAATATGAAACGAGGAAAAATACCTGGGGAAGATGGTATATCGATAGATCTTTTGAAGAACGCAGGGAAAGAATTTGATATTAAGTTAGCTCATTTGTACACCCAGTGCTTACGTCAGGAAAGCTAGTGATTTTGCTTCATAGAAAGGAGGCCAGAATGACCTTAATAACTACCGACCGACTACCTTGTTATTAAATATAAATAAAGTATTCTCCAAGTTTCTTACAAACAGACTAATTCAAGTTTTAGATGGAAACCAACCGAGAGGATAGACAGGCTTTAGATGCGGATATTCGACCATTTACAGGCGATAAACCAACTAATCGAGAAAACGACAGAATACAATATACTCTATTTAGCTTTTGTAGATTACGAGAAGGCCTTTGACTCGGTAGAACAAATAGCAACACTAAACTTGCTACGCAAGCAAGATGCAAACGAACAAATCATAAGGGTTCTAGAAAAGATTTATGCGAAAGGTACCGCTGTAATTCGACTACATAAAAATAAAGAAAAGATCAAGATCGAGAAAGGAGTACGGTAAGGCGATACAATTTCACCCAAATTATTTACAGCTTGCCTGGAAGAGATTTTCAGAAGGTTGAGTTGGGAAGATATAGGTTTGAAGATTAATGGCGAGTATTTGAACCACCTAAGATTTACGGATGACATTATAACTATATCAGAAAGAGAAGAAGACTTGCAAGATATGCTGAATGATCTGCACAAGAAAAGTCTCAAAGTAGGTTTAAAAATGAATCAGAGTAAAACCAAAATAATGTTCAACACGAAAGTCAAAAATAAAGAGATTATGATCCATGGTGAGAGTCTTGAAGAAGTTGAAATTATAATTATTTAGGTCAGATGGTGAAAGTGATCAAATATCACGATAATGAAATAAAAATGCGTCTTACAATTAGTTGGAAAGTGTTTGGTAAGTATAACAAAATCCTGAGAACCTCTCTACTCTCATGTTTGAAACGTAAACTTTACAATCAGTGCATTCTGTCAGCAATGATCTACGGGTCTGAGACTTGGAAACTGACGAAGACGATCATCATCATATCTTGTCGCACCAGAACCGTGTCCATATAAGGGTAGTTTCCTTTGCTTCCCTAAGGTCTTGGTCGGAGCAATGGGGACTCAATGGACATTCCCGGAGGACGTGGAGCATCGTCTGTGCTTCGCCACAGGGACATTGAGGGCTATTGGTGTATCACCCACTTGTGTTGATTTTCTCTCGTTTTGCCCCCGAAGGCGATGGAGATAAAGCTAAGGACTGCAAAGAGAATGGAGAGATCAATCATGAGAATAACGCTGAGAGACCAAAAGAGAGCAAGTTAAGTGATACAGCAGACTACAGTGAAAAATATTGTGGAGGCGGTAAAAGAGAGGAAACGAAATTGGGCAGGAAAGTTAGTGCGAATGACTGACGAGCTATGGAGCAAATGTGTAACTGAGTGGACACCGCGAGATAGGAAGCGTGGAAGAGGGAGACCAGACAGAAGGTGGAGAGATGAGATTGAGAAGTCTGTAGGAGTGATGTGGCAGAATATGTATATGTATATGTATATGTATATGTATATGTATATGTATATGTATATGTATATGCATATGTATATGTATATGTATATGTATATGTATATGTATATGTATATGTATATGTATATGTATATGCATATGTATATGTATATGTATATGTATATGTATATGTATATGTATATGTATATATATATGTATATGTATATGCATATGTAATATCAGTTTGGCTCTCCCTTCTGCTCCCGCTCTCTAATCTGATTACTTATCTTTCCTTGCTATCCCTCTCTTGGGATCTCTCTCTCTCTCTCTCTCTCTCTCTCTCTCTCTCTCTCTCTCTCTCTCTCTCTCTCTCTCTCTCTTCTCTCTTCTCTCTCTCTTCTCTCTTCTCTCTCTCTTCTCTCTCTCACTCTCTCTCTCTCTCTCTCTCTCTCTCTCTCTCTCTCTCTCTCTCTCTCTCTCTCTCTCTCCTATTCCCCCTCTTTCTCCTTCTAGATCTGTTCCTCGAGATTCCGTCTTCTAATGGCGTCTGCCGGGGGACGTTCTTGGGAGTGCCTGTCGTAAATTTCATTTTTATTCCTTGATATATTCTCTTTATTATTCTTCCTTCGTTTCTCCAGGTTTTTCTTTCATCTTTTTTTTCTTATATTTTTGCATTTCTCTGTATTTCTCGTCTTCTTGTATCTCAGCCTTCTGAGTTTACGATCTTTTTTTTTTCTTCTTATATTACTTGCTTTATTTATTTATTTATTGTTCATTTGTATTTTCATATATTTTTTTTACATGTCCCCGATTTCCATCATCATTCTTCGGTATTTCAATTTGCTTGTTTTGATCTAATTTATTAATTAGTTTGGCATCTATGGCATGTTCCGTATTTTTTTTTCTTCTGTATTTCGTATTGTTTAATATATTTTATTGAAGGATGCATGTTGGTGTCGGCCACAATAGTATAGACTTCTCATAATGAATTAATTTTTCTCATTTCTTTTGTTTTATTGTCACATTTTCTAACAGTATAATGATCTTCATCTTTAGCTTTTGCTAATTTTTATTTACTATGTAAATTGTCATTTTTACATTTCTATGTCGTTGTGGTTTTGTTGTTTTTCATTTTGCGGAATTTCGTGTTGTTTTTGTCCTCGCTTTGTATATTGTGCTTTCATTTTCGAGTCCTGTAACTATCGGTGTTTGTTAATTGTCCTGACCAACACAACACACTAATCATAGATTAAACGCATGATCGTATATCAGCACCCTCTAATTATGCACTCTATCTCATCCATGTAGTTATTGATGGGAGGAATATTAAAAGTAGAAGTGACACCAGGAGTTATATTTTCATCATTAGCACTACATTATCACTATTACAGACACTATTATTGTCAGTTTACCTGTCAACTTTACAATTGCCATTACCGTCACCTTTACCTTGGCTATTGCCTTCACCGTTACCATGACAATCATTGTCACCGTCGCCATTACCGCCATCTTTGTTGTCCATCATAATCACGATCACCATTACCAACACCATCTATTTGTCTTTTTCTTTTTGACATTTCTTCCTCTTGTTCTTTTTATTTCTGTCTACCTGTACTTTTCTGTATATATCTTTGAATTAGTCAGTCAATCTTTCTAAATTTATAGCAATGTAGTTATCTCCCTCCTCTCTTTCTGGCTGAAAATGAAAATTGGATGATTTGTCTCTCTTTGACTGAAAATAAAATTTGGATGGTATCATCCAATTTCCATTTTCAGCTGCTTACCATTAACCATAGAGTCGACGCAGTTTAGTCTTATTTTATTTTAGATTTTTATTTCTTTAAACCGAATTAGATCCCTTGAATTAATAGATAAATCAGACAAACAATCAATCAATCGATTGATAATTCATTAAACAAATAAGTTAACAACAAATGAATAGGGTATATGAGGGTGGAAGTCCTAAATGGATGTAAACTTGTAAATCAGCCAAGAGGTTTTACTAAACTTGATAAAATCACGCGCCATTAGCTACTCGTAGAATAATTTCTGTATATGCCATTTCTTAATGACCTAACTTCTTCATCCCGGATGGTGAACTAAAGATTTTATTCCGGCTAACACCCACGGAGACTCGATCGATCGAGAAGACGTTTCAGTGTGTGTCCGCCCCTCGTCTGAATACCGTCTAAACTAGCTAACCAAGTTGAAGGGCTTAATGACCAATTCAATTTCGCCATCCTCTCTAGCACAGTGGCTTTACTTTATCTAAATAATACCATTGATGTTAAGGAAGGGGGTAATTGAGATAGTCTCAACCCTTAGATACGGTAACACATCCTGTGTTCAGTAATGATATATGGGAATGAAAATTTAGAAGGACGTTACCGGAATGAAGAGGTCAACAAGTTCGAAAGGACTCGAAGTTCACAGGAAGGAGGTCGGGATGATTGACGTCAAGACAGATGTGACCCTTAACCCAAAATTCCATCAAAACTTACTTAACACGTTTGACGCCCGGTCTGCAGATCCGGACGGGATTTTTTTAATTGCTCACAGACGACGCGAGTCTAATATGCCGTAGCAGGAGTTTCTACTTCTAAGACTCTTTTCTGCAATTAAGAGCTTCGGCACGCATGAGGGTCTAGGCCCTCTTATGTTGATGCAATTCTTCTCGAGTTTAGGAAGAAGGAAGTTTTGGTATTTTTTGTGTTAAGCGTTCCTCGTCTTACTGTCAGAAGTTATACTAATTACGCGTCTGGTAATAGCAGACCCCGTTCAGCGTCGGAGAGTCTATACTAGAGTGTTCTTATACGAGTATATATATACACATGTTTTCACACACACACACACACACACACACACACACACACACACACACACACACACACACACACACACACACACACACACACACACACACACACACACACACACACACTGTAACGTAATATTAGATATTACGTCATATGTGTAATTATGTTATAGAATTGTGTTCCTTTGTATTACATAACTATGTTCATATTTCTTGTCTATGTATGTATTGTAACAATGTTAAGCAGTAACGCCCGTCCATTATATGTAATCTCGCCTACGTGCGGAGAGAGGTGCGCACTCTTGTAGAACAAACAGACAAGCGAAATCCTGAATAGTTCGGAGCGCACAGATTTGACAGTTACTAAATAAATAGATTGTTCAAGCGAGTCGAGGGTCCTAAAACTACCCATGTTGACGTGTTAACTTACCCTCCTCCCCTCCTTTCACTCACTCGCACACTCACCCGGAAGTATTCAGTTTCCGGTCCAATGGTATATAAGCGGTGGTAACCGCTGACTCGTCGTCATATTCCCACATATTGATCTCTTGATAAAAACTAGAAGGTTTAGATTCATGAGACGATTGGTGTGAAGTGATCACCCTTTTTGCCTACATTACGTGTCTGATATACATTGCATTACTTTACTTATATTTGTACTTATTACTTATTCTGATGCATGTTCCTGATCTTTGTACTTAGATAGTACCATATTGTATACTTATCTTGTTTCTTATTTGAACGATAATTTCCATATTCTCATAATCGTGTAACGGTCCCATTGACCCTACTGCCCATTCTCTTTTGTGTTGATTGCCTGTAAATATTTTCCATTAATAATTTCGTTTACTAGTTTTATCGCTAGTTTAATATTCCTTTCCTGGAATCTTCTTTGTTACCTTTACTTCTAGTCTTACGAATTATCTAGGCCCTGACCAGATAGTTCAGTCCTACAGTGGCTTCTAGAAGTGCGCTGGTTCTTAAGCACTTAGACGTTATACGTAACGTCTCTTCACATACCAGCTGCCCGTAACAAAGTGGCGACCCTTGCCAAGGATATTGGATCAGGTATTTAACACATTCTTATAGAGATGGATGATATAGTTCAAGAATACTTTCAAAATCCCAAGGTAAGTTTCTTAAAGAAACAAACTAAAGACACTTTGATAGAAATAGGCAAGCACTTTGGAGTAGACATTGATACAAGTTTACGAAAGAAAAAAATACTTCAGGAACTTGTTGAAAATCTGATCGAAGATGAGATATTATCTCCAGAAGAGATTACAGCTATACAAATTCCTTCAAATAGGTTAGAAATGGAGGCACGACTAACCGAACTTAAGATTAAGGAGATTGAATTAAAGGTCAGGAGAGTAGATTTTGAGGAGGAAGCTAAATTGAAACAAATGCAAATTGAGGCAGAATTTAAAGCTAAAGAGGAGGAAACTAAACTGAAACAAATGCAAATTGAGGCAGAATTTAAAGCTAAAGAGGAGGAAACTAAACTGAAACAAATGCAAATTGAGGCAGAATTTAAAGCTAAAGAGGAGGAAACTAAACTGAAACAAATGCAAATTGAGGCGGAATTTAGAGCTAGAGAAGAGGAAGCTAAAGCGAAACAAGTAGCTAAAGAGGAGGAAACTAAACTGAAACAAATGCAAATTGAGGCGGAATTTAGAGCTAGAGAAGAGGAAGCTAAAGCGAAACAAGTAGCTAAAGAGGAGGAAACTAAACTGAAAACAAATGCAAATTGAGGCAGAATTTAAAGCTAGAGAAGACGAAACTAAAGTCAAATTGGCAGAGTTAGAATTAAAGAAGGCAGAAGTAGAAGCTAGGATTGTTGATAGACAACCCGTAGTTCAGGAAGGTCGTATAGATATTTCCAAGTATGTAAAACTTTTACCCATATTTTCAGAGGGAGAGCCAGAAATTTTCTTTCTTCAGTGGGAAAAATTGGCGCAACAGTTACAAATCCCTAAAGAAAATTGGCCATTAATCATTCAAACACAATTTAAGGGTAAGGCTCAGCAAATTTATACTTCTCTTTCAGAAGCAGAAAGCGAGTATGATAATATGAAAGCTTGTATTTTAAAAGCTTATGAACTAATACCAGAGGCCTATAGACAGAAATTCCGTAATTATAGGAAGACACCTCAGTTAACATACGTAGAATATGCGGCTCAACAAGAGAGGTTATTCAATAGGTGGTGTTTGGCTAGTGAAACGGACACCTTAGATAGACTTAAACAGTTGATTTTATTGGAGCAGTTTAAGAATACCTTAGAGACAGATCTTAGGATTTTTATAGATGATCATGTTCCCGAAACTTTAACTAAAGCTGCTGTATTGGCTGATGAGTTCACACTAAATCATAAACCTAAGTCAAGACAAATGGAATCCCAAAAGTCAAAGTCATATATTCCAGATTCAACAAAATACTCTGATCCTTGGTCCCCAAAGAAATACTTTGAAAATCAGTCTAGCCCATCACATTTCAGTTACAGGTCTGATTTCAATCAATATCCTCCAAACCAACCTTGGCAAAGAATGGAAAGGTTTAAGACTAATCCCCCTGTAACTTGTTCATATTGTAAACAGGTTGGCCATCACATTTCTAATTGCAGAAAGAGATTGACACCCTCATTCTCCAATAAGACACCAACTCTTGTAAGTAATATAAAATCAGATGATTCAAAATCCTCTATTCAGGATAAACTACCAAAGAAGCCGGTATTGTCAAGTAATGTAGAACCCCCCTCATCAAATCATGATCCTTGTTTCAAACCATTTGTATCTTCAGGAACTATATCTCATAGTAGTAGTTCACAACAATATCCTATTTCCATACTCCGAGACACAGGAGCAAAGCAAAGTCTGATTTTAAATTCTGTCTTGCAGAATCTGGGTGAGTCATATACAGGTTATGATATATTGATAGAAGGAGTTGGAGGAATTGTAAAATGTCCATTACATAATGTTTTCTTGCGGTCTGATTTAACAACCGGAATGGTTAAAGTAGCAGTAGTAGACTCTCTTCCCATAGTAGGAATATCCTTATTGTTGGCCAATGACATCGCTGGAAGCAAAGTCATTTCTCCCTTAATAACAAATAACCCTAAGACCTCAGTAGAACCTTCAGATAACTTACAGTTGTTTCCCGCTTGTGCTGTAACCAGATCTCAGTACAAGAAATCTGAAGAGGAGACTTATAATTTAGAATCCCTATTCTCCCAAACTGACCCATCTTCTTCTTCACCAGTTTCTCTATCTAGAGCAGAATTAATCAAAGAACAGAAGTCAGATCATTCTCTTAAAAATTTGTACGAGATTGTTTCTTCTCCAGAAGAAGTTGAAAATATGTCACGAGGTTTCTATATAGAAAACGGAGTCCTAATGCGAAAATGGAGAGCATCCACCGCAACCGCTGACCAGCCATGGCAAGTAAGGAATCAAATAGTCCTCCCTCTTGGTTTCAGGAATAATGTTCTAAGATTGGCTCATGATACTCCCTTAGCAGGTCACTTAGGGGTAAGAAAGACCTTGTTCAACATAACCCAACATTTCCATTGGCCCACGGTTGTCAAAGATGTTGCCCAATATTGTAAAACATGTCATACATGTCAACTTGTAGGTAAGCCCAACCAGAAAATTGTAGAAGCTCCACTCCATCCCATTCCTGTAATGGAAGAGCCATTTAAAAAAGTTCTTATTGATTGTGTAGGACCTTTACCTCCTTCAAGTAAAGGAAATCAGTACATTCTCACAATCATGTGTATGAGCACTCGTTTTCCAGAAGCAATTCCTTTGAAAAATATTAAAGCTCAAAACATAATCAGAGAAATGTTGAAATATTTCACTATGGTAGGATTTCCTAAGAACATTCAAAGTGATCAAGGAAGTAATTTTCTTTCCAACAAGTTTAGAGAAACTCTTGTAACACTAGGTATAAATCATGTAACTTCCTCCGCCTATCATCCTCAATCACAAGGTGCTCTAGAGCGCTTTCACCAAACGCTCAAGACAATGTTAAGAATCTTCTGTGCTGAGAACACTCGAAATTGGGAAGACGGACTCCCCTTTTTGTTGTTCGCCACCCGAACAACAATTCAAGAAAGCCTTGGATTCAGCCCGTCAGAATTAGTCTTCGGTCATGAAGTCCGTGGCCCCCTAAAGATACTTCATGAACAATGGATGAAAGAAGAACCACCAGTTCCTTCTTTGAAATACGTGTCCCAGGTCACCGAGAAGTTGTTAGAAGCTTGGAAGTTGGCAAGAGAGAACTTGACGAATGCTCAACGAGTAATGAAAGGTCGGTATGATAAAAATTCTAAACTTAGAACTTTCTCTCCAGGAGATCAAGTGTTACTTTATCTTCCCATACCAGGAGATCCATTGCAGGCTAAATACAAAGGACCCTATGAAGTCTTGTCCAGAGCCAGTGATCTCAACTACATAATCAAAACTCCAGACAGAAGAAAGAGTTCCCGTCTCTGTCACATAAATACCTTAAAACCTTATCATTCCCGAGATCCAATTTCAGCTTGCAGCTCTACCACAATAGAATCGGAAGAGCCTCCTGATAACCTGCCTAATCCTCCTGAGCTTCCCTTGGAAAACTCTCAGATACTACAAAATCTTCAGATAAAAGTAGGACACTTATCTGAGAAACAAGGTAAAGACATTCTTTTCCTCTTAAGAAGTTTTCCAAAATTATTTCTAGATTCCCCAAGATTCACTTCTTTGATAGAACATGAAATAATTCTAGACTCGCCAAGGGCTATCAAACAAGCCCCTTATAGAGTCAATCCAAAAAAGAAGGAGTTCATAAAAGCAGAAATAAACACTCTGCTTCAACAGGGAATAATTGAACCCTCCAGTAGTCCTTGGGCATCTCCTTGCATTCTTGTCCCTAAATCTGACAATTCTTATCGCCTGTGCATTGACTACAGGAAAATCAATGCCCATACTAAGGCCGATGCTTTTCCTATCCCTAGGATAGATGATATCATAGACAGTCTAGGAACTGCCAAGTATGTATCCAAGTTGGATATGTTAAGGGGATACTATCAAATCCCTGTACACCCTCGCTCAAGAGAAGTTACCGCTTTCATTACGGAAGAGGGATTGTTCCAATTCAGAGCAATGCCATTTGGGCTTAAAAATGCCCCTGCCACTTACCAAAGAATGATAAGTAATCTTGTTGCAGGATTGCCAGGAGTAAAAACTTATCTAGATGATGTGATAATATTTAGTCAGTCTTGGACAGAACACATTGAACACCTAAATAATTTCTTTTATAGAGCAGACCAAGCAAACCTTACCATCAATTTGTCCAAATGTGATTTCGGACATACACAGGTCCCCTATTTGGGATTTAAAGTTGGAAATTCCCAAGTGTTTCCAATAGACGCCAAGATAAAAGCCATCAATGATGTACCAACACCCACTAATCGTAGAGAGGTACGTCGATTCCTCGGAATGAGTGGCTATTATCGCCGTTTTTGTCCAAATTTTTCAGATGTAGCAGAACCATTGACTGACCTGTTGAGAAAAGACCACGACTTCGTGTGGACACCTACCTGTGAGACGGCCTTCAAAAACCTGAAGTCCCTTCTCACTAACGCACCAGTTCTAAGGGCACCCGATTTCCAACGACCCTTTCTTCTGCAAGTCGACGCCAGCGACACCGGTATCGGTGCCGCCCTCTTGCAAGAACACAATGAAGTTCTTCACGCTATCGCCTACTACAGCAAGAAGCTGTCCCCTGCGCAGAAGAACTACTCAACAATTGAGAAGGAGACGCTCGCTTTGGT
>NC_134817.1:44735647-44738147 GCF_046742065.1 Oratosquilla oratoria
ATATAATTTTAGAGTATAATGTCGGTAGAGGACGGCATATAAGATGTAATGTCAAAGGACATACTATCACGATGGGATGTAATGATAGTGGAGGACGAAATATCACGATGGGGTGTAGTGATAGTGGAGGACAAAATATCACGGTAGGACATAATGTCAGTGGAGGACAGAATATAATTTCAGGAATTTATGCCGGACAGAATGTCAATGAACGACGGGTGGCCGGTGTGGGGCGCAGTGACGGAGGGGGGCAAGGTGTACATAAGAGGTTGGATGACCGTGAGGGACCAGATGTCCGTGATGAGGCAAATGTCTATAAGGCACTGAATGTCAATGAAGGATCAAATATCAATAGGGAGCAAGGTGCCAATAAAGAACAAAATTATATTGTAAGGCATGATGTCGAAACTCAAAACGTGTCAAAAAGAAATAATCACGAGTTTCTTAAAACCATGTACTTTAATGCCCGTAGTATTAGGAACAAATGGGGCAAATGTCCATGAGGTACTGAATGTTAACGAAGGACCAAATGTCAACATGGAGCAAGGTATCAATAAAGAACAAAATTATAATGTAAGGCATGATGTTGAAATTCATAACATGTAAAAAAAAAATCACGAGTTTCTTAAAAACATGTTTTTTTTTATGTTGCGGGATTTAAACACTTTCATCAGAATAGAAACCACAAGAAAGATGTTTTTTTGTTGTTGTACCCTTAAAGCAATGTCCATGACTGTGTTTTAGAGAAAGTGAAACAGGATGCATGTGATAGTCTGTGGGTAAAATTAACCCAAACAAATAGACAAAAAATAAATGTACGTGTGATATATAGGCCAAAAACATCATCATTAGCAGACAACAAACTGTTGTTTCAAGAACTGTTTATTTCTGCAACCGAGACTTATTGATAATGGGTGATATCAATTTTACTGACATTGATTGGATGACCCTAGAACATGGCCATATAGGTAGTCGCTTGATAGATTTTCTCGGCGACAATTACTTGTTTCAGCACGTAAAAGAGCCCACATGACATGGAAATTTATTCGATCTATTGATCACCAGCCGCGAAAGCATGATAACCGATGTAGAAGTTGGTGAAATTATTGCAAATGGCGATGACAACTTAGATTCAAAATGCTAAAAAAAAATATATATATATAGAATAGATATTTGTGTATCTAAAATACCCGATTTTAGTTGTAAAGCTCAGTTCATAGGACTACGTCAGAAGCTTTAGCTTACAGATTGGGAGGCAAAATTAAACGAAAGACCTGTAGATCAGATGTGAGAAATATTTCAAAATACGCTTACTAAGATAATTTATACTTACACATCGTTTAAGGGCAGACGCCCCCTTCCAAATCAGCCTTACCAAAAATGTCTTGACAAAGAAATTAAAAAGAAATATATATATATATATATTGTTAAAAAGTGACAGGCTTATAACAAATACAAGTGCTAGGGTGCGCCTAATGACTATCAAAGTTATGTAATAATAAAGAGAGATTTAAAAAATATATACAAAAAAGAAAACGATAAATTCGAAATGAATATCGCTGATAGATCCAAAGTGAATCCCAAAGAATTCTATAGTTACATTAGAGATATAATTTTTTTTTATTAATAATTAAATTGACCCACTATTATCCGCTGACGGTCAACTTGAATATTCAAACGAAGGAATGTGTGATATTGTAAACAACTATTTTAGCTCAGTATTTGTAAACGAAACACCTCAAATTAAACTCCATACTGAAACCTGTGAAAAATATAGGGTAAACTTACTACGGTAAATATAACAAAAGAAAATTTAAAAGGTGGCATCCAAGAATCTTAAAGGAAATTACAATGAAAATTTTTGTTCCATCAGAAATGATTTTCAAGAAATCCATCATATCCGGAATATCCCAAGAGAATGGAAACTAGTTAACGTTACTCCCATATTCAAAAAGGTGACAAAAAGAAACCAGATAATTACAGGCCTATAAGCTTGACTTCAGTCGTAGGAAAAAGGATGGAAACTATCATCAGAGATCCTATCGAACATCATTTAGAATGTAACTGCTTGATAAATGATAGCCAGCATGGAATCAGACGGAAACGTTCTTACGTGACTAATTTACTCGAATTCTACAACACAGTCATCTCGAATTATGACAAAAGAAACAATATATATTTAATATATCTAGACTTTGCAAAAGATTTTGATACCGTCCTCCACGAGAGACTACTTACTAAATTACCTCACACGGAATAAGTGGTAGCCTATTAAGTTGGACTAGTAATTAGTTGAATGATCAAAAGCAGATAGCTATTCTTAATGGCAAAACTTCTAGATGGAAAAATTTTAAGAGTGGAGTTCCTCAGGGTTCCGTTCTTGGGCCACTTCTATTCATAGTGGTTGAGTTTTCTGTAGATGTCATATTTGAAAGCCCTTTCATTTCTGTAAATCATTACATCAAGGAAAGGTAAACGATTACTTACTTTTATTTGATAG
>NC_134817.1:44743147-44748147 GCF_046742065.1 Oratosquilla oratoria
ATATATTCATGCATTTATTTGAATATTTACCATATTCACTTCTTTATTTATTCAGTTACTTAATTTTCAATTTATTTTTCTATTTATTTATTCATGCACTTATCTATTTATTCACTCGTATATCTATTAAATATTCATGTATTTATTTATCTTATTCATTTGTATCTATTTATTAATTTACTTACTTCTCTATCTCTTTATCTATGTGTTCACTTTATTTATTAATCTATTTATTTATCTATTTATTTTTATTTGTGTGGTTACTTGTTTACTTACATATTTATACATTTATTAGGTTATTGGTACGTCTAATTTCTTTGGTGGTGGTGGGGGGAGGTGGGGGGTAAAGTGAGCGTCTCCATCTCCCGAAGAGCAATGGCAACCCGGCTATGTCAGGAAATCCACAGTGCGTAGGTAGCCGGCAATGGTCCTCGGGTTGACCCACACATCTCCCAGCGAAGAAATATTGCTCTCCTGTCTGTGTTTTGTGAGTGCAGGACGACAGAGGATAGGTTCTGGGCCTTTGGCGTGTGGTTTGAAGAGTCCGGGGGAGTCTGGAACCAGACCGCTTTTGCTGAAGACTTGGATATCCGAAACCCTTTTGGGTCTGAAATGATCTTGGTCTAGAACGACATTGGTGTGCAATGATATGGGCTCTGTGACGGTAAAGGTACTTACATGAGGGATAGTGAAAGAGGAATTTAGCACAGCGTCTCTTCAAGCATGAAGAATATAGTGTCCTGTAATCATAATAAACTGGTACAGAATGTGTGCACTGGCTGCAATAACCACAGCCAGAAATGGCCACCTGGACAGTCAGATTCGTAGTATAAAGAGAAACATTAAACTCGTTCAATAAGATTATGCTGTAAAACTTTGACGCAGGCAAGACACTCTTGAACGCACGCCTTTGTACTACATGACGTTTCGTGGCTTCGTGCCAGGGCTGGCAACTTTTAGCATGATAACAGAACACAGTGTTGCCAACCGTCCGCATGAAGAAATTCAGTGCACGCCAAATACGATTGTAAATTTTTGTCTGTCAACACTTACTGTGATCTATTCCCAGGCAGCTTGTATTAGGAATACCAACTGATCATGCAGTAAAATACAATCATTATTATCTCAGGATTGCCAAACGAACACGTTGTACAACACACCGCATTTCAATATACACTACTTATCCAATGTATATATCAAACATGATGACCTTAGGTTTGTCCTCCCAGCAATAAAATAGGACATAGTAAGAGGGGGAAAAAAACAATATAGACACAAATGACAGTGACTAGGAAGAAAGTACAACGACCTATCGTTAAGGGACATACTGTGTTATGACAATATCAGTAGCATTAACGAGAAAAACTGCTCCT
Organism: Oratosquilla oratoria; assembly: GCF_046742065.1. Taxonomy (NCBI): domain Eukaryota; kingdom Metazoa; phylum Arthropoda; class Malacostraca; order Stomatopoda; family Squillidae; genus Oratosquilla; species Oratosquilla oratoria. The sequence goes on from NC_134817.1 coordinate 44,744,521, forward strand.
TCGGTGACCAGAGAAAGAGCAGTAGGAGGCAAGGGTCGTAGGGACGTAAAGCTTTTGACTTTTACGAACAACAAATACCAAAACAAATTGCACCAGTGGGGACGATACCAAACAGTGCATGGAACAGAGAGAAGCCATGAATCAGCAGTAAATTCCGGGAGCTATTGCAATAAAACCAGTGGCAAAATGAACATCAGTTCAGTTTTTAAATGCGCATGCGTCCACACACCCGTAAAGTACACTACACAAACACACACACACACACACACACACACACACACACACACACACACACACACACACACACACACACACACACACACACACACACACACACACACACACACACACACACACACACACACACACACACACGTGTATAAAGCAAATGGAAATTAATTCATATGTATCTCTTATTGACATAACAGGAAATTTATAATTTTATACGGAAAAAAGGCAGAGTATTGTGGATAACAAAATAGAAGGCTCTCAGATAAGATGATTTTACAAAGCTATCTTTTCAATGAAAAAGGTTTATTGCTTACGATAGATAACACAAAAAGAAATAATACATTTATTGAAATGCACTTTCCAAAGAAATATATTTAGAATTATTTGAAAAGGAATTGAATATACTTGGGGCTTATTTGGAACTGATATATTCTTTTTAGAAATATACTGTTGAGACAAAGAAAATCTATTTCGATTTTTTCTTTTTCTATTCTTATAATGCAGTTCTACAAGATTATCTTTTCCCTCTTTCATTGACAGTAAACGAAATTCTAACTTCTCTTGATCCTCCATCTCTTCTTCCTTCTCCATCTCCCACTCCTCCTCCTCCACCACCACCTCTTCTCCTTTTCCCTCCACCATCACTTCTTCCTCCTTTCTCCTCCTCCTCCTCCTTCTCGTCCTACCACTCTTCCTCTCCATCACCAGGGCGCGACCTTCCCCGAGATGTGCGCAGGCTGTCGCCAGGTCTTCATGGTGACTGACGCCAGACGGCGCGTTCACACGGTTGGAAACTCTCCCCCCCCCCCATTTCACACCCACAGTTACAGTCTGATCTCACTCAGGTCCCAGGGGCGTAGCTAGGTTTCCATGAAGAGAATCGGACTAGTATTAGATCGAAATGAGGGATGGTATTAGGTGGGTGGAGGTATTGCTTGCTGGTTAGAATATACTTATAAGAAAAAATGACACAGGTACTTGACATTCCTGAAGCTACCCTGAAGAGCCCATAGGAATACTATACTGTACATAAGAGATACCATTTCTGTTCCCTTCTAGTGCTCTTCGCAAAAAAAATTATGGGCACTGTGAAAGATCTGATATTCCAGGAAATGAAACAGCCTGTGAATCTACTGCCGTTACTACGATAACACCTTCTCAAAGGTCAGAAATGAAAATGAAATACAAGTATTATACCTTAAAAAGTTTGTGAAAGACATTTTTCCTTTCTGCACATACTCCTTTGTCAGACTTCTACCAATTTCAAATGTCAGTGACCCTGAAAGAAAACATTCATATCTCTTCTGATATCACTACGACATCGATAAAACTGAAACGTCGTGTCATATGTCAATTTAGACAACGGAGCTTTCAAAAACACCTGTGTATCTGCCATAACGTCGTCCTGAATAAGTGAATGATGGAAGGCATTGTTGACTCCCTTGTCTAACATCAGTTTTCAAATACTAGAAACCCGATACAAATCACAGTAGCCGCCCAGTAGATAGAAAAATTCCTGCTGCTACCTATCCTTTCATCATCACCAATTGTCACTTCGATGGCTCCTGCTGTCAAACCATGCCTCTCCTGACCTCTCAACCACACTAGACATTACAGTAACAGAGCTATCACTATGACCTTTCTAAAGTACTATCTAATTTCTATATCCATGCGAACTGATCTTATTTCAACATAATTTAACACCTGAAGTTTGGACAAGAGTCGAAATGCCGTGTGATATTCTATCCCCCTTATAAGTAGTTTCTTCTTCCCTGGTGAATTCTGCAGAACTCTTGTGCTCTCTGTCTAATTCCCGAAGTAATTTAGTTGGAAACACAAGCAAGATGCTGGACTAAAACGTTACTAACCGTCAATTTTAATTCATCTTTTATTACAGAGTATCTGCCTAAATAGTTATATGTCTATGCATATGTATATGTATATGTATATGTATATGTATATGTATATGTATATGTATATGTATATGTATATGTATATGTATATGTATATGTATATGTATATGTATATGAATATGTACATGTACATGTATGTGTACATGTACATGTACATGTACATGTACATGTGTATGTGTATGTGTATGTGTATGTGTATGTATATGTATATGTATATGTATATGTATATGTAAATGTACATGTACTTGTACATGTACATGTACATGTATATGTATATGTATATGTATATGTATATGTATATGTATATGTATATGTATATGTATATGTATGTATATGTATATGTATATGTATATGTATATGTATATGTATATGTATATGTATATGTATATGTATATGTATATGTATATGTATATATATGTATATGTATATGTATATGTATATGTATATGTATATGTATATGTATATGTATATGTATATGTATATGTATATGTATATGTATATATATATATATACATACAAGTGTGCATGTGCTTGTATGTGCGTGTATATATATACAACATATAGTATAAACAGGTGCATTCTCATACAAGTGTGTATTTTGTATTTTTGTTGTTAATGCCAGATTGTGTCTATGTATGCCTACCGATACCTCAACATACATGTTTACGTGCGATAGTCCTATAAGCTTTCTTTTAAACCCAAAATAAATAGAATTTATTTTTTGACTACGAGTAGCACTAAATGTCCACACTTGTTTTTTGGAAAGTTATTACTTTTACGCCCCGATAAATGTGTATTGGGCGCTGGAGAGTAACTGCGACCCTTACGAAGCAGATTAAACGCTTCTGCGTACTAACACTGTTATCGGGACTCTTAAAGGTGAAATGATTTGGTCGTTTTCTACGTAGATAACCAGGCCATGATGAACTATATCATTATGGGATCTACCTTGTTGCCGGAAGAAGTTATTGGTTTTCAGTTATTACAGAATTATTGGTGGGGCTGATTGAAGCGGATTTGGTTTCTTTGATACAGGTTTTCCCTCCCTTCCATACAGCCTCAATGGCAGTGTCTTCACTGCTTCTAAAGCAGTGTTTTTTATCCTTGGTTCGATCGAACCTCAGGGGTTCGGTGAGTCAGTTTCCGGGGTTCGGTGGTTCGGCGCACTTCTGAAATTGTCTCTGAGAAGCAACAGCAAACGTCACATTGATTTGCAGTAAATATTCATTATGTTTTTGTTTTATGTGAAATTCATGTTTTGTTGGTTTTGTTCTTTGAACACAGTGATTTCGTGTGCAAATGATCCATGGTACAGCTTGTGCACTAATACAGTATATAGTTCCTATGTTTTCAATTTGAAGAAAAAAACACATTTTATTTTTCCAACTACGAAGGGATTTCTCCCCGTCTTCTCCTTTTTGTATGAGGGGACGGAGAGGGGGGGTCGCCGAATTTATGAAGCAGCCTTGCTGTGGATGTGCTG
>NC_134817.1:44770647-44773147 GCF_046742065.1 Oratosquilla oratoria
TATATATACTGTATATATATATATATATATATATATATATACTGTATATATATATATATATATATATATATATATATATATATATATATTGATAAGTATTTTAGACAAATAATTTGGATAATGGAGAACATAAACACAAGGGAAGGCTCGAAACCCTAAACACTCTGAGTTCCGAGCCTTCCCCTGTGTTTATGTTCTCCATCATCCAAATTATATATATATACATATATATATATGTTTATATATATATATATGCATATATATATATATATATATATATATATGCAAATATAATTGAAAACTACAGCGTTTTGACAATGATTAAATTTCTTCTTAATATTTTCAATTCTTCTCATCAGGATAATGCTGGAAGGTGAATACAAACAATATTTCCATAGTACTTCAATTATTAATCAACCTTTCGTCTTCAAAGAGACATCTTCAGAATTGACAAAATTCCGTAATGTTAAACAAAAACAAAAATATTGGTACAATTTTGATAAGAAAATAAACATGCAAATAACAAAATTAAAAGGTATAATAAATGCATAGATTAGTAAAATATACACGAGTTGTGACACGTCTATGAGAGAAGTACAATTGGTAGGTGAAAGAGGTGATACTTATACTCAAACCGTACTTGACCGTTAGTATGCTTTGTGGTCGCAGTTGGGAGGGTGGGGACCTCGATATAACGTCGTCTTAATAGCGCCTCCTAATATAGGGTAATAGTGGAGGTCATATTAGATTAGATATTTATTGTAGGCATATTATCTCTAATATGAAAAGCCTCTAAAAATGTTAACCTCCTAAGGTCCTCATTGTGTCCGATGACTTTGGTATACTTAATCAGGGTGTCTCTGTCAATAGTCTGGTTATAGTGTTTTGCGAATTGTTCTTTAATAGCCCCGTATTGCTGGTGTAAAGATAGTCTTCTGCAGAGACTACATCTGGTATGTCCAACGTATGGATAATTGCGAGATGCGCTGTTTCGCCGAGGGCTGTGCACCTCGCAATTATCCATACGTTGAACATAAGAACATAACATAAGAAATAAAGGAGACAGCAAAAGACTATAAGGCCTACACTAGGCAGTTCCGTATCCATCACCACCTGTCATCCCCATCCATAAAGTTGTCTAATCGTTTTTTAAAACAATTGATGATTTCAGATACCAGATATAGTCTCGGCACTACACCGTAGTACCCTTCCAGTATGGAAATTGTTCACTTTTGAAATACCGAAATAGAATAATGATAATAGAAATAAAGTACAATTTCATTAAGTACATTGAAGTAGTATAAAGTAAAGCACAATAAAGTACAATTAATTAAGAATAAAAAAAAAGCAGAATGAAATGAAATAGAATAGAGAAATTTTAAACAAATTAGATTAGATTAGATCAAAGAAAATATAATAATTAGATAAAACAGAATAGAATAGAAGTAGAAATCAGACAAAATGTTATTAGAATATAATAAAGTCAATCAATTTTGACTGAAGAAGAGGCAAAGGGAATCAACAGACATGCCAAAGGTTTTGCTTTGTCCTAAATAGAAATAAATTGACCCATCTAAATGTCAGCAACCTCAGCAGAGAAAGCAGCTTTTGAATTGATAGGTACTCCAAGTTTCCAGATCAAATTAAAACAAACACTTGCTCGACATCTTGAACTTCTATTACTCTCTCTCTCTCTCTCTCTCTCTCTCTCTCTCTCTCTCTCTCTCTCTCTCTCTCTCTCTCTCTCTCTCTCTCTGTCTCTCTCTCTCTCTCTCTCTCTCTCTCTCTCTCTCTCTCTCTCTCTCTCTCTCTCTCTCTCTCTCTCTCTCTCTCTCTCTCTCTCTCTCTCTCTCTCTCTCTCTCTCTCTCTCTCTCTCTCTCTCTCTCTCTCTCTCTCTCTCTCTCTCTCTCTCTCTCTCTCTCTCTCTCTCTCTCTCGTTCTTTCTCTCTTTCTCTCTTTCTCTCTCTCTCAAAGGACTACAAGAGAAGGGCATGCAGACATGGGACATTATAGTCCCTGACTAGGTCGGGTACGAAAGAAACAATACTATTACTAACAAATAATAACAAGTGATGAAAAAGACAATAAGCAAATAAAATAAGTGAGTAAATAGATACCAAAAAATAGATAAAGGATAGATAATAATGAATAAGCAGGTAAATGATAATGATTTATAATAAATAGTAAATAAATATAATAATAAGAAAATTTATAAACACATGAATAATATCGAATAAGCAGGTAAATGATAACTATTTATAATAAATAGTAAATAAATGTAATAATAAGAAAATTTATAGACACATGAATAATATCGATAAATAACAATGAAAATAAATAGAATAAAAGTAAATAAATGGCAGGCATTTCAGCGTAATGATTAGGTGTTTATCTAAATAAATCTTAAAACTTGGAGCTGTACTGGATTGTGCTTCTGCCTCTGCAAGAAGTTTATTCTATTCACTTACTACACGGTTGGCAAGGTTGTTTCTACCCACT
>NC_134817.1:44803147-44810647 GCF_046742065.1 Oratosquilla oratoria
ATGATGATGATGATGATGATGATGATGATGATGATGATGATGATGTTGATGATGATGATGATGATGATGATGATGATGATGATGATGATGATGATGATGATGATGATGATGAGGATAAGGAGGAGGAGGAGGAGGAGGAGGAGGAGGAGGAGGAGGAGGAGGAGGAGGAGGAGGAGGAGGAGGAGGAGAAGACGGGAGAACAGGAATAGGAAGAGCAAAGAGGAAGATGGAAATGAGAGGAAAGGGGCAGACACCAAGATGAGCTCGAAGAAGAAAGTGGATAAAAAGAAAAAGGATAAAGAGAAGACAAAAGAAAAGGAGGAAAATGGAAGGAGGGTAAATGAGAGGAGAAAATAAGAAAGTGTAGCAAAGGGAAAAATGTATTGGAAAAGAGCGGGTGTCTTGAGATATGCAAATATAAGTAGAAAAGAGAAAAAGAGGATTTTTGGGAGAAAACAGAATATTTGTATAAATATGAAAGTAGAGACGAAAACATTACTCAAAGGAGTACATATAACTGAATTTTATTTTCTTGATAGAAATATATAATCGCATACACGACTAAACTTATATATTGTGTATATTATCATATGTACACACAAAAAGTCACAGTGTGAAATTACCTCACAGAGCTGACAATCACAGTGAAAGAAAAAGTACAGAAGGAGTTAATTCTCTGTGGCTGGTGGTATGCTCAATTGTCATTTTACTTTTCTATATAAATTCAAGCAATTTTATTCAGTTCTTTAGGTGGCTTCCATTCTAATAATGCTAAGAATAAGAGAAGAGGCATAATGAAGAAAATCAGGAACAAATAAAGTAAAGGAAATTTAATAAACTATGAAAAGAGAAAGTTAGGAGGGTAAAAGGTAAAATGGAAGAAGAGCAAGAACACTGGATAATAAATATGAAGAGGAGAAGTGAGAAGGAGAAAGAAAAGGGAAGAACGAAATGTTTGTTATTAGTTATATGTCAATTTATTATTATTTACTATTTACCTGTTTGTTTATTATCTAACTATACCTATGTATTTATTTATGTATTCTATATGTTATTTACATTATTATAGTTTTTATTCATTATTTTATTATTATTATTATTAATATTCTTTTTTTCGCAGCCGACCTAGATATGGACCAAAAGGTCTCCTGTCGGCATGCTCCGCCTTTGTAATCCTTTGTTAAGATATGAAGAAACAGTTGTACTAGGATAGAGAATAAAGATGATGAAGACCAACAGTAATGAAGAATAAGTATGAACTAGAGAAGCATATCAGAGGGGAAGTGCAACTTACCGGATTATCATAGACGGAAACAGAAAAAAAAAGGAAGAAATAGAAAGTGGTTTGATGCAAACTAGAAGCGAAGACTATGTATGACAAACGACCAACAAAAGAAAAATAGGTATATGAGAAAACAATTTGCAGAGGAATGGAAATATAAAGTAAAGGGGGGAAAGGGAGAGATGAGCAAGAGAAGATAAAGGAGATTGAGGATTACTTGAGAGGAAAGAGGATGAAAGGATTATTGAAAGAGCGGAGGGGGAGGAGGAGTTGAGGGAGACGTGTGAATTGATGAGGGAGAAATAGAACCGAGGTTGGTGTATGATATAAATCACAGTAATATCAACGTACACCTCATGAGCTGGTGGCCCAATCGGAAGCGTGATGGTCTCGCATTTGCTTAGTTTTGGGTTCGAATCCCGCACTTCTCTTTTATTCCCAATAATGCAAAGGATGATATCATAACGAAAGGGAGAAATGCAGGAGGAAATGAGTTTGTTATGGCGAAAGTGATGATATATGCGTTTCCTCTGTTCGAGATCATGAGGAAGGAGATATAGAAGGTGGATTAGGAAATTATATGATACTGTTGGAGAGGAATGAGGGAGACGTGAAAATGAATGAAGAAAGAACATAAGTGAAATGATCTACAGTTGGAGATGGATCCATCCGTGGGAGTGAGGCTATTTGAGAAGCTGAAGAAGATGTGACAACAGCTGCAGTTGAGTGGACAAGGAAATGAAATCATTTGGAGATGTTGGCGATAAATTTTTGCATGTTGTTGTTGCTGTTAATGTTGTTGTTGTTGGTGGTGGTGGTGTTGTTATTGTTGTTGCTGTTGTTGCTGCTGTTTATGTTGTTGTTGTTCCTGTTAATGTTGTTGTTGTTGTTGTTGTTGTTGTTGTTGTTGTTGTTGTTGTTGTTGTTGTTGTTGTTGTTGTTGTTGTTGTTGTTGTTGCTGCTGCTACTGTTGTTCATGTTGTTGTTGTTGTTGCTGTTGTTGTTGTTGTTGCTGTTGTTGTTGTTGTTGTTGCTGCTGCTGCTGCTGCTGCTGCTGCTGCTGTTGCTGCTGTTGCTGCTGCTGCTGCTGCTGCTGCTGCTGCTGCTGCTGCTGCTGCTGCTGCTGCTGCTGCTGCTGCTGCTGCTGCTGCTGCTGCTGCTGCTGCTGCTGCTGCTGCTGCTGCTGCTGCTGCTGCTGCTGCTGCTGCTGCTGCTGCTGCTGCTGCTGCTGCTGTTGTTGTAGGAGGAATGAGAATGAGCTGGGGAAAAGGAAGAAAAAATAGTACTTATGGAAAATCCGTTAACGAGTGCCCACACAAATCAAGGAAATATAGAAAGAGAATGAGTGTGGAGATCGTAAATGTAGAAGATACTGGAGATATTTTTCTGAGGAGTCCATGATATTATCATGAGATGGAAAAATACCTCGGAGATATAGGGGTCTCCACTGTATTTGGAAATTTCGTTGAAAAATAACCAAAAACTTACGTTTGAGATGTTGGAGAAGGAAAGAGGATATTCTGGAGGGAAATATAGGCTTAGAATTTTCTTTACGTTGACAGACATTATACAATTTTTTTAGTCAGTTCCCGGCGATTTTATTCGTCTGAGTGAAAGCCATGGTGTCTCACTCGATCAAAACACTCGACCGTATCGGGTCCTTAGCACCCAAAATGAATAAAATCAACAGACGTTAAATATAATAGAATATGTAAAGTACGCCACCTATATAAGATCACAAGGAGAAAGACTAAGAAAAAGGAGAAGAGGAGGAGGAGAAGATAGAAGAGAAGCAGATAGAGGAGGAGGAGGAGGAAGGAGTTAAGGACGCTGAGATGGATATGTAAATGAGAAGACAGAAGAAGAAGAAGAGAGGGGAAGAAGATGAAGAAGAGGTAGGAGGGTCAGGAGGGGAGAAAGAGGAGGGAAAGGAATCGGTGGAAGGGAAAGGGCTAAAGAAAAGGATGGGAAGAGGTAGAGAAAGAAAAGAAGTAAGAGGAGAAGAGGAAGAAGAAAAAGAGAAAGGGGCAAAAGTAGATGGGGAGGAGACAGCAGAGAAGGAGAGAAATAGCAAAAGGAAGAGGAAGAGAATCAGGAGGAGAGATAATAAATGGAAAAAGAAGAGGAAGAGGAAGAAGAAGAGGAGGAAAAGGAGAACAGGAGAAAAAGAATAGGTGGTGGTGATGGTGGTGATGATGGTGATGGTGGTAGTGGTGGTGGTGGTCCTAGCTGTGGTGGTAGTGGAGGTGGTGACGTTGTTGTCGCTGTTGTTGTTGTTGTTGCTGGTGGTGGTGGTGTTGATGGTGCTAGTGATGGTGGTAGTAGAGGTCGTGGTGTTTGTGGTGGTGGTAGTAGCGATGGTGGTGATAGCGGTGGTGGTGATAGTGGTGATAATGGTGGTGATAATAGTAGTAGTGCTGCTATGGTGGTGATAATAATGGCGGTGGTGATGACACTGATGATAGCTGTGAGAGCGGTGACAGTGGTGGAGGTGACAATGGTGTTGGTAACAGTGGTGATGGTGATTGTGGTGATGATGATACTGATGGTGATAGTATTGGTAGTGATGATAGTAATGAACATGGTGGAGATGGTGATGTGATAATAATGGGGGTAACAGTGATCGTGAAGATAATGGTCGATGAGTGATGGTGGTGACAGTGATGGTGATAGTGATGGTGATGAAAGAGGAATAGAAAGAAGGAGTAGGAGAAAGAGAAGGTTGAGGAGAGGAATAGGAAGAAGGAGGACGAGGAAGAAGAAAGACGAGGATGAAGAGGAATAGAAAGAAGGAGTAGGAGAAAGAGAAGGTTGAGGAGAGGAAGAAAGAGGAATAGGAAGAAGAAGAACGAGGAAGAAGAAAGACGAGGATGAAGAAGAAGTAGAAAGAGGAAGAAAGACAAACGAAAGAGGATGAACAGGAGAAAGAAGGGAGAGAGAGCGTTGAGATTGCAAGAGAAGACGAAGAAAAATAATTTACCAAAAGTTATAATTAGATAACGAGAAGGTTGAGCGCTACTGAGGAGCTGAGGAAAAGGATTATTGAGGAGGGGGAAGTAGGAAGAGGAAAAGGAAGAGGAGGGCGAAGATGGAAGAAGAGGAAGGGGTGAGAGGATGGAGGGGGAAAGGAAGGGAGATATGACCAGTGATACCAAAGTAACTATCTAGGAAGTGGATTAGTGATATCTAATCTAAAAGTTTATGAAGGAGGAGTGTGGAGGTGGAGAGAGAATTCATGAAGGGAATAGGGAGCGAAGATAGTGGATGGTGGAAGGAGAGGTGGAGGATGAGGAGGCGATGAAGGACAAAAGATAAGGAGGTAACTACTAAGATTCATCAATGGAGAAAGCGTAGCAAGGTAATAGGATAGGATGAGGGTGGATGGTAGGAAGGTGGAGGTATGGAGTGAGTGAGTATAGAGTGACCAGAAGAAGAAATATGTCCGAATTGAAGGGTGAAATGGTAACAGGAAAGGTATGAAGGAGTCTACTGCAGGAGGCACTTAACATCGACTCTAAGCTTTTATATTTGCCGTATGGGTAGCTGGGTTGAGTGGGAAATGCGGGTAGCCACTGGAAATCATACCTGAGTACACTTGGAAAAAAGAGGCATCGAGGGTTGGAGAGGGGGAAGACTTTATTGGAGAATGAATTAAAGTGGGATGGAAGGGGAGGAGAATAAAGGAGATGAGAAGGGAGATGGGGAGCGAGTAGAAGGATGCGAGTGAGGATAAAATGAAGCTGCTCGGATCCTCGATTCCCGAAGAAAACTCGACATCTTTTTGCGAGATAGCTTCCGAGGATCTTTGTGTCCCCGCCCAAGGCTAGTTGGTCTCTGGAACAACGGCTATCTATTGATAGTATTCAGATGTAATTTTCCGTTATGACTATGATGATGACATTGAAGGTTTATAAGAAATTATACTAGTTGATATTAATCCCTTCTTGGGCAATAAGCCCCTCTATGTGGAATAAAAAAAAAAATACAAATGTCAAAAGAAATACTTCAAATACACCAAATTTTCTTCAATTTTTCCTGAACCGTTACTCGAAATAGGAATTGAGATGGTTCTTCAACTCCTCTGAGAGAGAAGGTTCTTCTAAGCTGAGTGAAATCGTTTAACACAACTCAGAGCAAGGTGTGCAGAACTTGCATGTACTATATCCCTTACCCCATTCAACTCCGATGACAAGATGTCTTGTCATTTGGTCAAATAAAACAAAAAATCATAATAAAACAACAAAATGTTTGATGATCAAACAGCACCAGAAAAATATGACGTCGTCAGTCCTCCTCCTCGAGGAGGACTGATGACGTCATATTTTTCTGGTGCTGTTTGATCATCAAACATTTTGTTGTTTTATTATGATTTTTTGTTTTATTTGACCAAATGACAAGACATCTTGTCATCGGAGTTGAATGGGTTAAAGGGTTCAGGATATTGTTCATGTTCTATTGCCAACAAGTTATGATTGCCTCAGAACTGCAGACGTGTAGCCAATTGACTCCTTGGGTTTTGGTCAGCTGAGGGAAGACTTGAGCTGTTGCTCTTCTAAGACTTCATGTCAAGTAATTCCAGACGATTTTATCGAGTTACGGTAGAAGGATTCAGACTTTCTCGTTTCATTTCTCTTACACCTTATGAGCACACACCTCAGGTTCGATGATAAATGGTCACCGTCGACAGTCACTTGCATTGATAGTCATACGGCAAAGGTAAGTTGCTTCGGTAGATTTTTACACTTACCTCCGGCGTTGGCTCTCCACAAAAAAAAAAAAAAAAAAATCAAAGAGAATAAAGAAAAAAGTGAACGTGTTCGCAAATGTGAAGCTAAATGAATTCAGGAAAGAAGATTACAGTGGAAGAAGCAGGTCAGTGGGAGGGTAATAAGGAATGCAGGAAAGGAGAGACTGATAAGAGGAATAGGAAATGGAAGAAGAAGAGGAAGAGGAGATGAAAGATAAGGAGGAGGGAAGGAGGAGAGCGAGGAGGAGGGGAAAGGGTAGGAAAATTAAATATGGAGGAGAAGACTGATCTAAGAATGAAGGAATGAGAAAAAAGAGAATGCGAAGACAAGAAAGGCAATGAATAAGATAAGGAAGGAAAAAAGAAAGTAGAGGAACAATGTATGGTAAAAGAAAGAAATAGGATACAAGAAGTATAGTGTTGGATGAAAAAGATAATGAAAGGAGGAGAAAGAGTAGGTGTGAAGTGTGGATAAAAATCGGAGAAAATTAAGAGACGAGAGAGGTGATATGGTGATCAGAAAGAAAATTATAAAAAGAAAAAAAAAAGGAGGGTAAGAAATTCAAAACAAAGGAGAATAAACAAAGAAGGTGAGAAGAGAAGAATAGGGAAAAATAAGGAGGAGGATGTAAAAGAGGGGAGGGGGAGGGAAAGGTACCAAAGGGGTTGAAGGAAATCACAGATAAAGGGAGGGAAACGGAGAAATTAGAGGAGAAGAGGGGAGGGTACGAGGGAAAGGGGGATGCAAGGTGGAGAGGGAAGGGGAACAGAAACTGGAAAAAATAAAGTGATAAAATTAAATGGGGGTCATACAGTGAGGGGAAATGGAGGGGAAGGTGGTAAGGGGAGGGGAGAAGAGGGAAGTAGAGGGGAGGAAGAGGAGAGGAAAAGGAAGAGGAGGGGAAAGACACGAGTGGACCAAAGGGGAGGAGAAAGTAGAGGGGTAGACGGAAAAGGAGAGGGAAGGTGAAGGAAAGAGGAAGAGGAGGAAAGTGGAGGGAAGGGAAGAGAAGAATAGGAGGAGGGAAATGGAGTTGGGAGGAGGAGGAAGGGAATAGAGGTGTTGGGGGGTGAATTAGTAAAGAGGGGCGAGCGTTAACAGAAAGTTGGAGGAGGATGTCTCGTGGTAGTCGTTCTAAATCAAGTAACTCTTGACACGAAAGTGGTTGAAGAGATCTCGCTTTGGAGCTTCGGTAACCTGACAAGATTTACGTATTTGGTTACGTCCGACGCCAGACGATTTCATTCTGTTGGGAGGTCGTCACCTTGATGATTGGGTGGAGATGATCTAAGAAGATTGGAAAAGGAAAACAAAGCAAATGAAAGGGAAGGACATGAAGAAAGCAAAAATAGGATGAAGGCGGAAAGATACATTTTGAAGAAAAAAAAAAGACGATGACAACGACGACTACAACACTGACGGCAATAAACTTAGACGGAAGTGGACAAAAACAAAATAGCTAAAAGGGGA
>NC_134817.1:44818147-44823147 GCF_046742065.1 Oratosquilla oratoria
ATGTGTAAATTATTTTTGTCATTTGATATATAGACTAAATGTGAAACATTTGATCTTCTCATATATAAGTACGAAGGATACATGCTGTTTCGGTAATATATACATATACATATATATAACATATATATATAACAAAGGATTACAAAGGCGGAGCATGCCGACAGGAGACCTTTTGATCCATATCTAGGTCGGATGCGAAAAAAAAATCATATTAATAATAAAACAATAAATAGAAACTATAATAATGTAAATAACAAATAAAATACATAAATAAATGCATAGGTATAGTTGAATAATAAACAAACAGGTAAATAGTAAATAATGATAAATTGACATATAACTAATAATAAATGAAAATCAGACAGACAAATGATAACAAAACAAAAACAAAATAAATGAAAATCAGACAGACAAATAATAACAAAACAAAAACAAATAATATAAGATAAATTATAATCATTACAGCATCTTACTTAGGTATTTATCTAAATGATTCTTAAAGCTTCGAACTGAACTACATTGCAGGAAGTCTAGTCCATTCATTTACTACACGGTTGGCAAAGTTGTTTCTACCTACTTCCAAATTGAATCTATTTCCGGACAGTTTGAGACCATTGTTTCTTGTCTGATTCTCATTCAATGTGAAAATTTGGTCACTTTTGATGTTGTCAATTCCCTTTAAAATCTTAAAGACCTGTATCAAGTCACCTCTGAGTCTACGCTTTTTTAGGGAAAACAGATTCATGTGCTTTAAGTCGATTTTCGTATGGTTTATTTTTTATATTTGGAATCAGTTTTGTGACTCGCCGTTGTACTTTTTCCAGTCTGTCAATGTCTTTAATGAGATTCGGTGACCATACGGAAACAGCATATTCCAAATGTGGACGAACTAACGATTTATATAGCTTGTTAATGAGTGATGGACTTTTGAAATCAAAAGATCGCGCAATCAGTCCCAGAATCTTATTTGCTTTCTCAGAGGCTGAAACACACTGCTTGGATGATTTGAGGTCGTTACTGATAATTACGCCGAGATCTTTTTCACTATCCACTTTTGTTAACGAATTACCAAATAACTTGTAATCGTACTTACTGTTATTTTTACCTATGTGCATTACCTTGCATTTACTTGTGTTAAATTTCATTAGCCACTTTTCAGACCATTGCTGTAATTTATCTAAATCTACTTGAATATCTAATTGGTTTGAGTGATCATTTGCCACTCCGCACAGTTTTGTATCATCAGCAAATTTGGAAACAGTAGATTTTAGTCCATGGTCTATATCATTTATATATACTATGAAAAGAAGTGGCCCAAGAACGGAACCCTGAGGAACTCCACTTGCAACACTTTTCCATCCAGAAGTTTTTCCATTTAAAACAACTCTCTGTTTTCGACCATTCAACCAATTACTAGTCCAACCTAATAGGCTACCACTTATTCCATGCAAAGCTAATTTAGTAAGTAGTCTTTCGTGTGGGACGGTATCAAAAGCTTTTGCAAAGTCTAGATATATTAAATCTATATTGTTTCTTTTGTCATAATTCGAGATAACTGTGTTGTAGAATTCGAGTAAGTTAGTCACGCAAGAACGTTTCCGTCTGAAACTATGCTGGCTATCATTTATCAAATGGTTACTTTCTAAATGATGTTCGATAGCATCTCTGATGATAGTTTCCATTATTTTTCCTACGATTGAAGTCAAACTTATAGCCCTATAGTTATTTGGTTTCTTTTTGAATATGGGAGTAACGTTAGCTAGCTTCTATTCTCTTGGGAATATATGTATGTATATATATATATTTATATATATGTATATATATATTTATATATATGTATGTATATATATATATATATATATACATGTATATATATATATATATATATATATATATTTGTGTGTGTGTGTGTGTGTGTGTGTGTGTGTGTGTGTGTGTGTGTGTGTGTGTGTGTGTGTGTGTGTGTGTGTGTGTGTGTGTGTGTGTGTGTGTGTGTGTGTGTGTGTGTGTGTGTGTGTGTGTGTGTGTGTGTGTGTGTGTGTGTGTGTGTGTGTGTGTGTATTCACTTGGTCTTTTGTCTTTGGATCACGTGTTGGACTCGTGATCGACAGCTATTTCCCTCCTGGAAGAGAGCTCAGAGCTCGTAGGTCCGATCTATGGGTAATGCTATGACCTTGCACACACACACACACCCAACTCCCCGCCCACGAGAGTTGGAGTAACACCCCTCAGCGCTGCGATACTGATATTATTTCAGCCCCGGGCGAGAGTCGAACCCGGACCTCCATAGTGGCAGGCCAGAGCTCTAACCACAGCGCCATGAGAGGTGTGTGTGTGTGTGTGTGTGTGTGTGTGTGTGTGTGTGTGTGTGTGTGTGTGTGTGTGTGTGTGTGTGTGTGTGTGTGTATCTTTTTTCAACCACAAATCACTTTTAATTCCATGCCATCGCAGTCGAGACTGAAGAATCGCTCGATGGAGGCATCTGTTGGAAATTGAAACGTGGACGAGCCGAGGATTCGAACCCAGCTAATCCGTAACAAAGTTGCAGTGACTTAAACCAATACACTATCAAGAGAGATATTGGTTTAAGTCACTGTAACTTTGTTACGGGTTAGCTGGGTTCGAATCCTCGGCTCGTCCATGTTTCGATTTCCAACGGATGCCTCCATCGAGCGATTCTTCAGTCTCGACTGCGATGGCATGGAATCAAAAGTGATTTGTGGTTGAAAAAAGATATTAATTGATCACTGGGAACCATTCAGTGTATATATATATATGTATATACATATATATATACATATATATATATATATATATATACATATAGAACCTAAATTTCCACTAACTCTGAAACAAGAGTATAGTTCAGCCTCCAGTGGCCAATGGTGACTGCCATGTCCAGGCTGTCGTAGTACATGGGTCAAACATGACAGCCTCGAAGGCATCTAGGCGTCTCCTTGCGGAAGCTCCTTACACCCCGCAAAGATAAAATTACAGTACTTCAGTTAACGATTGCAATCTAGCCATCCCGCGGTCGACAACTTTCTTGAAAAAAATACTCCAACTTGTCCGTAAAAACCTTTTGTGTTTCAAATGTCCCAGTCGTTTTTGTTCGTTTCGACGCTGAAGGAAAAATAAAAGTAAGGATGAGGAGAATTCTCGAAATAGAGAAGGAGGTAAGCCGAAAAAAAAGAAAAGTTGTCGGAAGAATAAGAAATGAAAAAAATTAATAGAAAACAAAACAAGGCGGTAAAAAAAAAGAGAAGGAGGTGGAGATGAGGAGTAGAACATAGAAAACGGTAAGATAAGAATAACAAAAAACAAGGAACTGAACTGAGAATAGCTTCAGGAGAAGATTAAAGGTAAAAGAATTAGGAAAGAAAAACATAAGAGATAAGAAGAAGGAAGCTGCAAGAAAGAGGAGAAATAACTTAGAGGAATGGAGAAGGAAGAACAAAGGCAATAGAATAAAAGAGGTTGAAGCGAAGACATGGAAGAAAAAAAAACGAAGAATACGAGACATTTTATGGCAATAGATGAGATATAGCAACAGCAAGGAGAGGGTGGGAAATCAAATAAAGATAAAGAATACAAGAGATAAGAGACCAGAATAAAAAAGACAAAGGCGAGAATATAGGAAAAGAACCCACGAAAGAAGATCTACGTCCATAAATAAAGATTGAAATAGTGGAGGATAGATGTGAAGACAATAAGGAGACAAGTGTGTGTGTGTGTGTGTGTGTGTGTGTGTGTGTGTGTGTGTGTGTGTGTGTGTGTGTGTGTGTGTGTGTGTGTGTGTGTGTGTGTGTGTGTGTGTGTGTGTGTGTGTGTGTGTGTGTGTGTGTGTGTGTGTGTGTGTGTGTGTGTGTGTGTGTGTGTGTGTGTGTGTGTGTGTGTGTGTGTGTGTGTGTGTGTGTGTGTGTGTGTGTATGTGTGCATTCCGTGTGTGTACGCGTGTGTCTATAGGCTTATTCATTGTTGTACCTAAATCACGCTTTCCAGATCAGTGAACTTTCCTTATTTGTGGTTTATGTATTGAGTTGAGTCAATTTACGGCACACTCGCGGTACGCTAGCATGTGGCTGGTTTTGTGCTTGAGTACAGTTGCCCGCATTTGTAATTCATGTCGTGGTTGAAGCTAGATATCTGATATACTTATACGCTTACATAAGGGTTTCATGCAACCTGTGTTAGCGTAACGAGATATTAACGGTAAGCAGTCATATCATATTTGTTTGCTAATATACTCAAGTTTCTCTATACACAAACTAGTGATTACTCTATTGTTGTTGTTGTTCCAGTCCTGCGCCACTGTCTATTGGTGGCAGCTGTGCATTCATGTTCCAAGACTCGACGCAAGCCTTGCTTTCATCAGTTACTAGAATCTTCCTATCTGGGTTTTTATGTTCTGAATGTGTTTGATAATCAGTTGAGCTTGCATTGGTGCAGTCTAAGGTCAATTTCTTTCCGGGCATTTCACTTCTATTAATTTTCTTTTTCACTCATTTTTTGAAATATATAGATAAAAGACAATTTAGAATATTGCAAGACTTAAACCAATATATTTTGAAATTATCTATTTGGAGATTGGTATTTGTAAGACTACCGTCTCTACGGCGTATTCTTATTTTGTCACTGGTAATTAGCGTTTCTATTCTTTTGGCCTATATTGTGTCAAAGAAATTATAGGATATTATAAGAAAAATATAACAAAAAGGAGAAATGGTAGAAGCTAAAAATGATAAAAATCAACCAAACAAAGAACTAATTCCTGAATTCTCTGAAGAACTAATTGTATAAAATGTGTGTATTAAGTGCTCCTACAGAAAATAGTTATGTTAATTAAAAAGGATTAATGATCACAATACCGTGGCTTACTTGTCTACATAGAGGTTTCCTACGTTCAAAGGGGTGAACCGTATCTAAAGAGTCCTTTCATTATATTCACTATAGTTAGTGCATTACCTGCTTTATTTTGCCTGATCAGAGTGGAAGAGACA
>NC_134817.1:44848147-44850647 GCF_046742065.1 Oratosquilla oratoria
AGATATTTCATATTCATTCTCATCTTTTTCAAAACTTTGTGCAGGGATTTCTCGAATCCTCTTTGAGAACGCTCACGGCCGCCCGAATGTCGTCTTGATTGCTTTGGGGTCTCGAAAACAACTCTCCACCTCTCACGAGTCTCACTTGTCCTTATTCGTGAACAAAGGTTGGGGTTTAGATAAAGAGGGAGGTTGGTTTAGTTTAGATATGCCGTATTCTTTAAAAACCTTCTCCGAATATATTTAGATATAGAAATATTTAACGTTTAGCATGTTCTGTGATGACGTTACGGTAGGAACTCCTTTTCTGTGGTTTGAAAGTCATTAATCTAATTCAGATCCAGTGGTTCCTCTTAAATGTATGAAATTATTTGATATATATATGTTTAGTTGCATTAGGTAATCTTTTGTTTATATATCCAGTTCTATTGTATATACTTATTTATTTATTTATTCATTTATTTATATATAATTTATTTACTATTTATTTATTTGTTTATATGTTTATTTATTTAATCTAGTTTATCAGTTCAACTAATTTCTGTTGATTCCTTTACTTGTCTATTTGTTAGTTTTATTTTATCTTAATAATTTTTATTCCCTCGGTTTCAGAAACGGCTTATATCCAGATTTTAAAAGTTCTTCAGTAAAATGAAAATATAAGCACGTAATTCGTTTTCCTAATGGTTTTGTGTAAAGCACAGGAATCTAGAAAATAATGGAATCATATAATTGTGTGAAAGCGAATTGCCCTGCGCGACAGCAACCGCAAGTAGTACAAGAATTACGTATCTTTTTTGTAATATTTAATGTATTACAACTTCATACGTACATCATCCACAAGAGGATAGCGTGATACTAAAGGTAATGTGTTTTCCATTATAATATTAGATCAAATGCACAGTGCTCTGGTGTCATGCTATGTTGAAAATACAAATGTGATGAATAAATGATGTGTTGCAAAGTGGTGGGCAACTGGCTCACCTGGTGTTGCAGGTGGTGAAGTAAGCAGGTACAGGTGGTGCATTAGACTGGTGTTATGTTGTGTTATGAAAAGGTGATGTGTTAAATGATGTGGTAGCGAGGTGGTTTAGTAAGATAAGAAGTTGAGCCAGTAGACAGATGGACAGCTGACCCAACTGGTTGATCAAGTAGATCAGGTGAGTAGATGGCGTGCTGGACAGGTGGTTGAATGATGTGTTATGTTGTGTAATAAAAAAGATAGGTTGATAGTATGGTACGTAGATGATTCAGCTGGGTATATAGCCAAAGCGAAGTGAGCAGATGGTGTGAGTTATATAGATAGTAATGTATCATATAAAGAGTCTGATAGACAGGTAGTTTGGTAAGATAGTTTTAAGGTGGACTAACCTATCTGCTCCTGTAAAAGGAAGTGAATTGAGCAGATGGTGAGGCATTGGAGGAATAGCAATTCCGTCAAATGGTGAGCAGATGGTAATGTGGGTTGATGATCTTATTGTCGCTGGTCTTTATGCTTGACACTATTGATTGGTGGAAAGAAGAGGAAGGAGACTGTTGGAGAAGGTTGGAGAAAGTTGAGGGACCTTGCTTGAAAAAGAGATGAAAGCGAATGAGGCGTTATAGTCGACATGGAGCTAAAAAGAGAGGGCAGTGATGGTGGAAAAGACTGAAGGAGGGAATCAATTGTAAAGTAGAATAAAGGAGAATAGCATTAAGGAGGGAAGAGGAGAGGTAAAGAGATAGAGGAAGAGCAGGGGAGGGAGGAATATTTAGAAATCAAAAGAGAAATCCCTGAAGTTTAAGATCTAATAGGAATGGAAAAAAGATATAAAAGAAAAGTGATAAATCAGGAAAGAGGAATAAATATAAGTTAAAAACAAGAAGCGTGAAATTATTGGTGGGAAAAGAGAAATAAATAAATAACTTGTTGAGAAAATAGAGGAAGAAGAGTTGAGAAACGCTGTGAGGTTGTAGAAGGGAGACCAGCGAAGGTAAATGAAGTTTCAGGAAAATATTGGAGGAGAAAATAAAGGACGAAAAGAGTATTTAGAATGAAGGAGAATTATGGTGGAGGTTAGAGAGGAATTACCTGGGATGAAAAGAGAAAAAGAACAGCTGTGGCTAATTGGGTTTTAGGAAAGAAAATATGTGAAGAAGTTCAGAGGAAAGTCGAAATTTTCATACAAATATTATTAGAATAAGAAGACAATGAAGGAGAAATATTAAACGACAAACTTGATCATCAAGACACCCAGATATATAAAACAATATCAACGTCTTTGGCAGAAGTTAAGCGACTCTTGGCGTACTTTCTTCACTATTCAGTTTCTCTAAGAAGAGCAAGGAAAGTAAGTAAAGGAAGAACACGGACGACAAGCAAATGAATAAAGAGAGAAGAGAGGGGAAACATGAATACGAAAAGGAAAGAATTAGAAGAGCTGGAAGGAAAAACTTGTGACAAGGAAGGACAAGGCGTTTAAAACTTGGTAAGGAATTTAAGAGAAAAAAATACGAAGGA
>NC_134817.1:44870647-44875647 GCF_046742065.1 Oratosquilla oratoria
ATTCCTGTTGGACATTCAGTTGAAATGAAAGAAACCCACAACAGCATGGACCGTCTGTTATTTGCTCACAACTTCAAGAAATAGAAATGGTTGATCTGAGGAGATCATAAAGTCATTAGACTCATTCTTGGACTTCAAGATGGATGCACAAAGTATCTATGCTTTCTGTACTTGTGGGACAGCCGAGCTGACGACCAGCTTTTTGTCAGACAAGAGTGGACATCAACATAAGGATTAGAATCTGGGTCACACAATGTTCTGTCCCGCCCTCTGGTTGAGCCGAGCAAGGTATTGCTTTCGCTCCTACACATCAAACTTGGTCTAATTAAGAACTTTGTAAAGGCATTGGACAAGGAAGGTAGAGGATTTGCTGTCTTTCGTCAGAAGTTTCCATGAGTAAACATAGAGAAATTTAAGGCAGGTATATTTCATGGTTATCAGATAAGTGAGCTCTTCAAGGACACTAGTTTTGATGAAGCACTGAATCTTTCTGATTCCTTTGCCTGGCTGTCCCTTAAGTTAGTCATTGCAAACTTCCTTGGCAATCACAGAAGTCCTCAGTATCAGAAGGTGGTTGATGAGTTGATGGAGAATTTCTGCCAACTTGGTGTGCGCGTGTCAGTAAAAATGTACTTCCTACGGTCTCGTCTGAACTATTTACCAGAGAATTGTGGAGACTTCAGTGAAGAACGAGGTGAACACTTTCATCAAGATATTCGTGTGATTGAGAAAAGTTATCAAGGCCGATGGGATGTCAAATTTCTGGATGATTACTGCTGGTGCCTAAAGAGAGATGTGCTGTCTGCTCAACACAAACGCAAGTCCCTGAAGAGACCATTCATCCA
The DNA here is from genome assembly GCF_046742065.1 of Oratosquilla oratoria. Classification (NCBI taxonomy): domain Eukaryota; kingdom Metazoa; phylum Arthropoda; class Malacostraca; order Stomatopoda; family Squillidae; genus Oratosquilla; species Oratosquilla oratoria. The sequence continues at coordinate 44,871,493 of NC_134817.1, forward strand.
TGACTTTTTTTTTTGTATATTCTATCTAATCCTCTTGGTATCTAGAAGAAATATTCTGTTAACCTGTGAATAAATCAGTTCAAAATTTGCTATTATGTGTTAATTCACCTACAAATAGATAGGAATATGGAGTCTCTGGTATATGCTTATATAAAAAAAATCTGATTAAGTATAATAAGTATGATTCTTTTTTATTCAGGGCAAAAAAGTGGCCTAAAATTCAGGTATTACCTGTTAGACCTTGAAAACAGTGAATTATTCATCCATGCTATATAATACACTCTATTTCTGTCTTCATTTAGGCTACGCTTGTTTCTACTCCAAGTTTTGCACATCCCGCTATATTTTCAGGCTGTTATGAATCACCACAATATTTCGCGCTCTAAATTTTATACTTTACGTGTTATATTTCTGGTTTTTATCTTATGTCTCTACACATACGTACGTACTTTCATACAACTTCATTTTATACCAAATAAATTCAAATATGGTTTTTTTTTTGTCATTTAGAAAGATCTTAAGTTATGACTGTGTTTATGATATATCATTTTTGTGTTAAAACTTCACTATCCTGTTTATACTTTCTTGTTTAACATTTGCTCTTTACAGCACAGACGGGCTGACAGCCCGAGACGCAGAACACCTGACGCCCTTAATGGAACGATGGCTCCTCCACCTCCCTCTCCCCACCTTCTCCAACTCCTCTTCCTCCTCCTACTCCCCCTCCTCCTCCTCCTCCTCCTCCCCCTCCTCCTCCCCCTCCTCCTCCCCCTCCTCCTCCCCCTCCTCCTCCTCCTCCTCCTCCTCCTCCTCCTCCTCCTTCTCCTCTTCCTCCTCTTGTTCCTTCTCCTGTTATTTATTCCCCTACTTCTCAATCGCTTCCTCCTCCTGTTCTTCCTTCTCCTACTCATTATTTTTTCTAATACTCCTCATCCACTATTCCTTCTTACTTTTCTCTTCCTTCACTCCCTCTTCCTCCCCTTTCTCTTTCACTACCTCCTCCCTGTTTCCATTTTCTTTTCTTTCTCCTTCTCCTCTTCCCCCCCCTCATATTTCCCCACTTCCTCTTCCACTTCCTTTTTTCATCGTCCTCCTCTGCTTCTTCCTCTTATTTCTTCTTCCCCTATTCCTTCCCATTTTTCTCCTCCTCCTCTTTCCATTTCGTTTTCTCCTCTACCTAATTCTTTACCTCCTTCTACTTACTTTTCCTCCTTCTCATACTTCTCCTCCTCCTCCTCATTATCATCTTTTTCATCCTCTTCCTTGTCCTCCTCCTCCTCCTCCTCCACCTCTGCCTTCCTCTCCTTCTCCTTGTATCTTTTCTTTCCTCCAAGTTCTTGCATCCTTCAGCTTCCTGCCTCTTCACCCTTCAGTCTCCCCCGTTCCTCTTCTATATTTCTGTTCTATTTTTTCTTCAGTAATGAGGCTTTCCACCCCTTCCCTCATTTCACCTCTTGCTCATTTCGCTCTGTCTAGTTTACATTTCTCACTTTGATTGCATTTCTCTCTTCCAATGACATTCCATTCCCTCGGTGATGCCACCAAGTTGATTCATTTCCTGCAATTCTTTCCCGTGCATTTGTTTTGGTCATTTCCATCTCTGCATTTCGCCCTCGAAAGAGATACGGTAGATTTCAAGGTTCTTTGTGTATAAGAAGACTGTAGAAACACAGACTTTGCGGAGAAATTAACTTAAGTAACCCGACACCATGGTTTAGGTACTTGTTCGGTTATTGTCATTATGGAGGTTCTTTGAGTTTGGAATTTCTCTTAAAACACAAGAAAATGGAGAATTCATGTGGCTTTTCATTGAATCAACACAATACCTAGAGTGGTGGTTTTAGATTTTTTTTGTCAATTTGTATTACAATATACTTTATACTTTTTTCGATGTTGAAGGTTTTGGTTGCAGCCCTCGTATACCTGCATAAATGGATGAGGGTGAGACAGCTTTGACTTAAGGTCTTCTGGACCAAGAACAAGGTCCAGGTGTTGAGGTCTTGCTGGATGACATTGTCTAGTTTAGAAGAGTACATAAAAACATAAGAATGAAGGAGACTCTAAGAGACCATAAGGCCTACACTAGGCAGCTCCGTATCCATCACCACCTGTCATCCCCATCCATAAAGTTGTCTAATCGTTTCTTAAAACAACTGATAGTTTCAGCGCTTACTACATGGCTACTAAGTTTATTCCATTCGTCGACCACCCTATTAGTAAACCAATTTTTGCCTATTTCCTTCTTGAATTTAAATTTGTCCAGAATATAACCATTACTGTGAGTCCTGCCCTGTTGTTTTAATGTGATACATTGTTTGCATCACCCTTGTTAAAGCCTTTGATCCACTTGAACACCTCTATTAGAGCACCCCGTACTCTGAGTATTTTTAGGGAGTGTAAGTTAAGGTGCCTCTCTTCGTAAGGTAAATTTCTGAGTCCATGTATAATTTTGGTAATTCTTCTTTGTACTAATTCTAGTGAATTGATGTCCATTCTATAGGACGGAGACCAAAACTGTACGGCATAGTCAAGGATGGGTCTAACTATCACTAGATAGAGTGTAATAATTACCTCTGCACTTCTATTCGTTACCGTCCTAGCAATGAAACCTAATGCTCTGTTAGCTTTATTCCTGGCGCTAATGCACTGTTTCCTGGTTTTAAGGTCCAGACTCACTAGAACTCCCAAGTCTCTCTCGCACTCAATTTTCTCAAAAAACATGTTATCTAAGCTGTATCTATTTTCGGGGTTGTGTAGCCCTACGTTTAACACGCTATACTTACAGATATTGAAGTTCATTTGCCATTTCACCAACCATGTGAACAATTTGTTAAGATCATCCTGCAGAATCTCTGCGTCGTCTCCTGACCTAATTAGGCGTCCTATTTTAGTGTCGTCCGCAAACTTATTAACATCACTATTTATCCCGTCGTCTAAGTCGTTTATGTACACAATGAACAACAAGGGACCCAAAACCGAGCCCTGAGGGACCCCACTAGTAACTTTGCCCCACCTAGATTTTACTCCATTTATGGTGACCCGCTGTTTTCTGTTACTAATCCAAGCTCTAATCCATTCTAACACTTTTCCTCCTGTGCCATGGGCTTTGATTTTATTTAGTAGTCTCTGGTGTGGCACCTTATCTGACGCCTTATATACTTTAGTGTAAAAGGATAGAAGATTAGTCACACATGACTTACTCTTGGAGAAATCATGCTGTTAATCACGAATTGAATTATGTCTTTCGATGTATTCTCTGAGTCTATTTACTAATATTGATTCAAGTATTTTTCCTATAACCGATGTCAAACTGATTGGCCTGTAGCTGTATATAGACAATCTATCTCCCTTCTTAAAAATAGGAACAATATTTGCTTGCCTCCAACAACGTTTGCTTACCTCCAGTACTAAGATTCGAGTCTTCAAAATGGTTATGCTCCCTGTCCTGCTGTACGGATGTGAGGCATGAATATTAAATAGTAACTTGTTTCTATAGAATTATGGAGTATTGCTATTACAGCTATATATCAAACTAGTGAGAACTCCGCAAAACTCAATCTAGGCCTGTTACCACCATTATTCGTGAATAATAACTCCGGCTATGTGCAGGTAATGATGATTTCACTCACAAATTTGTCTCCGCAAGAGACAACCTTTGATGGAAGAGACAAACGGGATGCCAACAGAACTCCCAACAGACAAAATGATAGTAGCTACCGTGAGTTGTTTGGCATGAGAAAGTTGACTTTATCGAAGCCTTCTCAGTGGAACCACTGGGATCGGCGAAAGTGATTGGAGCGACGTGCCTTTCGGGTATGCTCCCAACTAAATTGATGATGTTGTGCAAAGATATGACAATAGAATTTTTGTAATCCCATGAAAAATATACATGGAATATTGAATCCTCTACACTTTATAATTAACCTAAATTCTTTTGAAGGGGACGAAGAACACCGAATTCTTTAGAACCTCTACAGATACAACCACAAATTTTATCCTCAGTAGACCTGAGGATGAATTCAAGACTGGATATTGAAATATTGGTGCTATTTCTCTCTTAAAAAAATCCAGCAACTCAGTTGTTTCTTATTTATGTTAGTGTAAATAAGTGCCGACTCATTTTTAAATAATTAATCACACTTATGCCTGCTATAT
>NC_134817.1:44893147-44895647 GCF_046742065.1 Oratosquilla oratoria
GAGAGAGAGAGAGAGAGAGAGAGAGAGAGAGAGAGAGAGAGAGAGAGAGAGAGAGAGAGAGAGAGAGAGAGAGAGAGAGAGAGAGAGAGAGAGAGAGAGAGAGAGAGAGAGAGAGAGAGAGAGAGAGAGAGAGAGAGAGAGAGAGAGAGAGAGAGAGAGAGAGAGAGAGAGAGATAGAGAGAGAGAGGAGGGGGAGATTTGAAAGAGAGAGAGAAAGAGAGAGAGTATGAGAAAAAGGAAGAAAAAGGAGAGGGAGTAGGAGATTCCCAGTAACATGAAAAATGGGAATGCGGGCCCTGATTAACGCTCGCAAAAAGAGCGTCTGCAGGGGAAGACTTCGAATTTGTGACCAATATTTCGTGGAAGGCTTTAGTGTGTTGGAACACCTTTGCCTCAAAGATAAACATAATAGTCTTGTGGGAAAAAATAGATTAATAAGATAGAGAAGTTCATAGATAGATAAACAAATGAATGAATAAAATATGTAATAGATAAATAAACAGATAAATAGATAAATAATCGAAAATAATAATACATTCCGTATTCAGTGGTGGGATTGGGCCACTTGTTACCGTGTCGTACGAACCTGTTCTTAGAATTTCGTGAGCTCAGCGAATAGGTTATTAGAAATTGTCGTATACAGGCTATAATACAGACCAAGAGATATCTGCATGCTATTCAGAGAATTAGTTGTTAAAATATTTTAATACCACCACTTACCATATTAAAGGTTTTTTTCGAGAACATCTACAGCCTCTTCACTCAAAAAAAAAAAAAAAATTCTATGGAGATAGATAAAATAGTCTAGCGACAAATAAGCTGCAAAGAAAAGTGTTGTCTGGTACGGATGGGAGTAATGCCATAGAGATGTGTGTGTGTATGTGTGTGTGTGTGTGTGTGTGTGTGTGTGTGTGTGTGTGTGTGTGTGTGTGTGTGTGTGTGTGTGTGTGTGTGTGTGTGTGTGTGTGTGTGTGTGTGTGTGTGTGTGTGTGTGTGTGTGTGTGTGTGTGTGTGTGTGTGTGTGTGTGTGTGTGTGTGTGTGTGTGTGTGTGTGTGTGTGTGTGTGTGTGTGTGTGTGTGTGTGTGTGCGTGTGTGTGTGTATGCGTGAGTGTATGTGTGCGTGAGTGTGTGTGTGCGTGTACGTATGTGTAGATATATGTGTATGTGTTGCAAACTCCTATGCCTACATGTGTTTGCTCACACGTTTACGCATGCTTGTAATCATTCTTGCCTGTGTGTGTTCAGGCGACATTCCACACACACACATATCTATGAGAACGTGCTTCAGTTTGTATATTCGTCCATGAATACCCACTGATGTATGAAGACGTTAATACGAACATAAACAGTGAAGTGGTAATAAGCTTGAAGTAAACCTTGAATTCAACGCAGGTGAGCCTGAAATGGGCGAAATGAAGCAGTTGAGGCAGACCAGGCTTCAAAAGTCTCTTTGACTGAAACGCGTCCCTGAAGCCTCACAGGCGTTGAATCAACCATTTAATTCGTGTTTAATTCCCCCATAACCCTGATGAATCTTTTTGTGGATGTAGTCTTCAAAGGCAAATAGAACCTTGCTCTACTTGCCTTGTTAGGCTAAAATGTAGTTAGACGTGAATGTGGATGTAAACCTATGTGCACGCACATTCACAAATATGATCTCACGTAAGGAAAGTACACAAACATATAGACACACACTCTTACATATGCTTGTAAGTGTAATTTCTTTTTTTATTTTTGGAGAGAATCTGGAGGTTAAAAGTGGTACGTAGATCATACGACCCGTCAAAGGATTCGAGAGCAGCGCGATGGATCAACGAATTCATAAGCAGATGGTCATAACTTTGAGTTCCGAGATCCACTATTGGCATGTTACGTTGATTCCGATAGCCTTGTCTTGGCTGGGAGGTGAGCCAACGTTGACAAAAAAAAAAAAAAAAAAAAAAACCGGCTTATCGCAACTGACAGGGCTTTGCCTTACCAAGAGTTTCTCACTCCCCATTGCGTGATAGTGGAAGAGCAATAAAAGTAGAGGATGTTCCTATTCAGCCTTGAGTACCACAAGGGCGGAAGTCTCCTGAAGCTCTCCTTCAGAGGAGATGTCAGAAGGAAGAGGTTTTCTGAACCACTTTGCGAAGATCCAAAGGCAGTAAGCATATTGACCGGCTTAAACAATTTCTCCCCGTTTTCTCCTTTCCTGTATGAGGGGACGGAGAGGGGGTCGCCGAATTTATGAAGCGGCCTTGCTGTGGATGTGCTGTGTCTTGCGACACTGCTTCTGACCCAGGGCAGTGGACAGGATGCAGGGATGACCCGTCATCCAGGAGGTGCCAAGATAGGAGGGAGGAAGGAGGGTGGAGGGGAGTGGAATATATGGGAAATGAAATGGGTGGGAGTGATTTCTATGCCTTTTTCTTTTTGGCTACCCCCCGTGTAAGGGGGAAAAAGCCTTTGGTATATGTATGTATGTAAAAAATTACATAAAATGGATGCAGTGTTTCA
>NC_134817.1:44900647-44905647 GCF_046742065.1 Oratosquilla oratoria
GAACATATAAATAGGAGTGACCTTGGCAAGTTGAGTTCTGGAAAGGATAACAGAGACACCGGGGTAGGGCGGGGTTTCCGGCTTCTAAAGTTTAGAACCCCGGAATAGTTTCTGTGTCAGGATTTTACAAAGTTGACAAGTCCAGGTCACGGCCGCGAAACCAAAATGGTGGAATATCTCCCTAAACTGAGACTAAAGAGGCTAAACCTTACTATGAGGTTGCCACGTAGCGTAGCCTCTTCATAGCCTTCCAGTACATAAAAAGAAATAATAGTAGATCGTTATATCATGGGAGAATATAAGATCAATGTCAATATGGATGCAGAGTAATGTTAATTCAGATTACCTTGCTCTAAAGAGAAGCACTAGGTGGTTACTATACTGCATAGGTTCTACGTAGTCTTCCAATAGATAAAATGAAGAACAAAAAAATAATAGATCCCTGATATATCATGGGAATGCATAAGATTAGTATCAATGATAACACAAAATAACATAGAATTAGATTACCGAGGACAAAATGTAACTTAAGAAGATATCATCTATGCCTCGTTTTGGTCGGTGGATTTGTGTAAACCACCAGTATGTCCTGAATGTCACCAGGACAAGACACAGACTTGTGTCCTCTCAAGTAGAAAGAAAAAGATATTCAAATTTTGATTGCTTACTCAGAACCACGGAAATTTATGAGTGGCACTAAGAAAATCTTTCATAAGTAAAGATCTACGAGTCTACGCGAAATCGAACCATCATAGATAATGAAGCACCTTCTCAACAACACAAAATGATTTCAGCAGGCATAAAACAAATTCATAATTAAAAGTAAAAACAGAGACAGAAAAATAATAAAGGTAAAGAGACGAACAAAAACGACACAAGAGATAAAGAAAGAAAAGGTCAAAATGACGAAGACGAAGACAAAAAAATGAAAAAGACTAAATTGCAAAAAGACAATAGGAGATAACAAGAGAGGACCTACACACATACCGTTCCATCAGTAATAATTAAACTACTTCTCAACAAGAACAAGGAAAAGATGGCAAAGAAGATGGATAATGAGAAAAAAGCAACAACAAACAAACAAACAAAGAAGTCGAAGAGAAAGCGAAGAAAATGCAAAGAAGACGAAAAAAAAGAGGAAGAAGTTGAAGGTAAAGAAGAGGAAGAAACCGATACGGCCGGAGCAGCCCTGAAGAAATTTGGCAAAGATAAAGCCAGATTCAGGGAAGCGAATAAGTTAACACATCGGAAGGATTCCAATGTAGAACAAAGAAGAGGCAAATAATGGAGGAGAGGAGGAAGAAAGAGGGAGGAAGAGGAGGAGGAGGAGGAGAGAGGTGGAGAAGTGAGAAATTTGGGGAAGGATGAGAGAATTCAGAAGAAAAGAAGAGAAACGAAAAAAAAATGAGACGTTGGGGATGAGATGAATAGCCAAATAAAAGTAAAGTTAGCAGGAAAGAGAGGAAATTAGAAGCTGCAGGTTTGAATGCAGGAAGAAGAGGAAAAGAGAGACGGGGGAAGGAAAAGAGAAACGGGGGAAAGGAAGGAAGGTGCGGAAGAGGAAAGGGGAATTGCGAAGGTAAATGGAGATAGACACGAGAGAAATTGAAGTGTAAATTGAACATAGTAGCATATACCGGAAGAGATGCAGCTGAAATGCCTCTTTCGGTGGTAAAGAGTTAAGAGGATAGTGGGAAAGGTATAGGGGGAGATGGAGAGAAGGAAAGGGAAAGGAAGGAGAGAGGAATTGCGAATGTAAATGGAGACAGACACGAGGGAAATTGAAGGGTAAATTGAACATAGTAGCATACACCGGAAGAGATGCAGGTGAAACGGATTAAGAAGATAGTGGGAAAGGTATAGGGGGAGATGGAGAGAAGGAAAGGGAAAGAAAGGAGACACACTAGGAAATAATAGAAAGCGACTGAAGGGAAAGACGAACATGAGAAGAAGGATGAGGTTATGGGACAGGAAAGGGAAGCCAGAAAGGATCATGTGTGTTATCGGGTCACAGTTGGAGACAGAAACAGAATGAAGCTTCTGCTCCTCGAAGAAGTGAAGACTCTCTTGATTAGAGCTTTCAGGAATAGAGTCGAATTTTCCAGGATGCTTTCAATTCACAAATGGGTTAACTAAGATAAGTAAAATCTTCAGCCGAAAGTTATAGTTAAAGGAAAAGTATCAATAGGTACGAAAGAAGTGACCCTTCTGCCAATATTGGAAGTCACATGTTGATACCAAATATTAAGAAAAATATATCTAGAGAATACTTGGGTGATAAAAATAAAAGAATTTATCCTCGTCAAAAATAGAAATATTAACAAAATCCTTATTGTCAACGAAAATGACGATGACAAGTTTCCTTACTGCCAAAGGGAGTAATTGGGTAGACATTGGAAGGGGAGAGATGGGTAGGAAGAAAGGAGGAAATGCTGAGGTAAAAATAATTAGCAGAACCTCTAAGGAGGCCAAGAAATTTTGTTGAAGGCTAATGTAATTCCATACTGCCGCTGGTCTCTCCCTCACCGCGTCTCCTCTCCTCCTTCTCCTTTCAAGCTGTCGTGGTTTTTCAAACACACTAGGTGTACAAACAAGAAGGATCAAAGAGACTTGGAATCGTTTCTAAACATGGCGATAATGGCATCTGATCGGAATACATAGGTTTTCACATACGGCCGCTTTTTCATAGAAGATGTAAACTGGAATATTATATACATCTACATATATGTATGTATGTACATTTATACATATATATTTCTATACATACATATATATATATATATATATATATATATATATATATATATATTGTCCCCAATAAACCTTATTACAACCCAAGCAAGGAAGTTTATAAACACCTTGATATATTTCTTCTCTAGGTCTTTGATGTACATAACTATTTTCTTAGACAAGTTATTGGGAAAACTAAAAACAAAATTTATGTCTTTCTGTGGTTGAAATTGATAGTTCGCAATTTCTACCACAGAAGGACATAAACTTTGTTTTTAGTTTCCCCAATAACTTGTCTAAGAAAATAGCTAATGTACATCAAAGACCTAGAGAAGAAATAAATCAAGGTGTTTATAAACCTCCTTGCTTGGATTGTAATAAGGTTTATTGGGGACAAACAGGTAGAGATTTACATACTAGAATGAAAGAGCACAAGAACTCAGTTAAATATGCACAACAAAAAACCGCTGTCTTCCAACACGTAGACATGGAAGGCCATCGTATGGATTGGAATAAGGCAAAAATTATTTTCAATTCAAAGTGCAGTTTCAAAAGGAAAATAATAGAATCCTCCTTGATCAATAAAATTCCTAGTTTTAACATTTCAAATGGACAATGGTCACCAGACTGTATTACTATCTGGGCAGTCAATAAATTATTACCATCTTTGGTGAAGGCGGGTGATTTGCCCCGCAAAGCATTAGACGCCACTTGAGCCCTGCCCATGTTCCTTCTTCTTTCTCTGTATATAAGACATGCCTTTTGCTCCACTACTCTGTATTCCACTGAGGAGGATCACAGTCCGTGATCGAAATATATGGATATCATCTATTTCATTTCTTCTTATGCAACACAGTGGGTTCTTGTTGTGATATATATATATATATATATATATATATATATATATATACATATACACATATATATACATATACACACATATATACATATACATATATACATATATATACATATGAGAGAAATTCGCTAGTAACAGCGACATCAATCCGATAATTTTTATGACAGTCGCATGCAGGATTCGAACCTACTGCTATCGGCCTCCCGTAAGATTACCTTCGCAGAGCCTTAGACCACTACACCATCAGACACTTAAAAGCCTTGAAACCTGGAATCGAACTGATTCCCGAGGGTAGGAAAGATCATTAATCTGCGACCCCAATTCCTGTTTTACACAAGGCCCAAGTGCACCAGATGGTAAGGGGTAAGGGTCGGAACAAATCCCTTTCACGCTATTCGCCATTGTAACTATGAGAGAAATTCGCTAGTGAAAGCGACATCAATCCGATAATTTCTATGACAGTCCGACCCTTACCCCTTACTATCTGGTGCACTTGGGCTTTGTGTAAAACAGGAATTGGGGTCGCAGATTAGTGATCTTTCCTACCCTCGGGAATCAGTTCGATTCCAGGTTTCAAGGCTTCTAAGTGTCTGATGGTGTAGTGGTCTAAGACTCTGTGAAGGTAAGCTTACGGGAGGCCGATAGCAGTAGGTTCGAATCCTGCATGCGACTGTCATAAAAAATATCGGATTGATGTCGCTTTTACTAGCGAATTTCTCTCATAGTTACAATGGCGAATAGCGTGAAAGGGATTTGTTCCGACCCTTACCCCTTACTATCTGGTGCACTTGGGCCTTGTGTAAAACAGGAATTGGGGTCGCAGATTAGTGATCTTTCCTACCCTCGAGAATCAGTTCGATTCCAGGTTTCAAGGCTTTTAAGTGTCTGATGGTGTAGTGGTCTAAGACTCTGTGAAGGTAATCTTACGGGAGGCCGATAGCGGTAGGTTTGAATCCTACATGCGACTGTCATAATATATATATATATATATATGTATGTGTGTGTGTGTGTGTGTGTGTGTGTGTGTGTGTGTGTGTGTGTGTGTGTGTGTGTGTGTGTGTGTGTGTGTGTGTGTGTGTGTGTGTGTGTGTGTGTGTGTGTGTGTGTCTACATGTATATATATATATATATATGTATATGTATACATACCTATAATAGATACATGTGCTCTATCCTGTTGCTCTGTTGGTTGTCAGGCGTGGATGTGGTACAGATGAGAGAAAAAGGGAAGCGATAGGTAGTATGTTTGTGAGAAGAAAGATGGATGTGCTGGCTTTGAGTGAAACTAAAATGAAAGGAAAGGGCAACTGTGAGTTTGGGAGTGTAGCTGGGAGGTACTCAGGAGTGAAGAGGGGAGGAGGGAGAGAAGGGGTGGCTATACTAGTAAGTGAAGAGATATGTAAGCGGGTAG